>NW_017728937.1:6179194-6182205 GCF_001723895.1 Crocodylus porosus | reverse complement strand
AAACATCTGAAGCCTCAGGTGCGGGTGGAGGATGTTTGCCAGTAGTAGGGCCGCTTATGGTGCTGGACCCCTAGAGTTGGAATTAGTTTTGGCTAATTTGGCCTCGGATACAAATTACATAAAAACATAAAACAAATGTAGGGGGTACAGCTCTTGACCCCTCCCTGTCCAGTACACATCCAGCCTCTCATGAAACAGCAAGACCTTTCTGCCAGGAGCCTCTTGAGTTCTCTAAGTACCAACATGAGCATCACTGCACCCCAGCCTTTGGCTGTGACCAACATCCCAGTACCTCAAAGGAAGATGAACCTCTCCCACACCCATCCCAAGGCAGTGGCCTCTTATGAGGTAGAAAAAAAGTCCTCCCTGGCCCCAACTAGTGACCAGCAAAGCCCTGAGTCCTGGGATTGCCACATGTATGCCACACTACAGAGCTCCCTTTATATCCTAACCTGGGCATCACAACTGTATAACTATACAGCACACAAACTGGTAGTTGAGCTCTGTCCTGTCCATAGCATTGCTGCCAAAAAATCATCCATCTCTTAAAGAGATGTAGGATCCTTGCCCCAGCACTCTGCTTCGGAGATGGTCCCAATATTTCAGTTCTCTAAGAATAAGGAATCTTCTTCTCATTTCCTTTACAGGGTTCCAGGAGAGTGCTCTGTTGGTTACAGACTCTCCTGCTTTCATTTGGCTTCTCCCTGCACCTTCTGCTTCCCTGTCATTTGCCTTTCTGTGCCCTGACCTGCATCTCTTTCTTCTCACTTCTTTCCTGCCCCCTTCATGCAGAACACTTGCAGAGGGTGCACTGAGAGTACAAAAAAGTCAGGTGGCTTCTCCTGAAAGTCATGCTCAGTCCTTCCCTCCCTAAATTGAAGCACACGCTCAGTGGCCCTGCAGGAGGATGAAGTATGTGAGACAGCGTAGACAGTCTATCTGGTCAGCACTAAATGCTGGGAAGGTATGGAGCATGCTTAGTGCGGATGGACTCTTAGTGGTTTGAGCTGCCTTTCTACTCTATTTCTACTGAGCATGTATACCCTGAGGTTTTCCAGGGCTGATGACTTCTAACTTAGCCAAATTTAGGTAGATTTTCACAGGGACAGCAGGAGGTACACCCCTGACCCTATGATGGCTTCCCCCCACCTAGAAATCCTCAACAAAGCAGCTGTAAGAATGTTGAAACATACATTTTCCCCAATCTCATTCTCTTCTGAAACAGTGAAAACTTTTTAAAAAGTCAGCCCATGCATTGTATGAGGTGGAAGTGGGGAATGAAGGAGGAAATCTCCTGTGGCCATGTAAGCATAGCCTGGCATTACATTGTGCATGCCTGGGCTACCCCTCTCATTTTGGCGTTTCCTAACTTCTGAGTTCTGCACTATGCATCCTTCCAGTTCTTTTAACACAGGCGTGTGCACAGATTTTTAAAAAATATTCTACAATGTACAACTACAAATGTCATTGAAATCCTATCTTCAGCAAGACTTTGAGCATGATGGCACAGGCTAGTGCCTACTGGGTTATCAAATTAACTCTGATACCAAGTATAGGCTGTTATACTCTTTAGGACAGCTACTGGTGTTGGATGGTTAACGCACTGAAATGGTTTTACATATACATATCCCCCATTTTGTCAACCCCACGGGTACCCAGCACCTTATTTCTGGAAGTCTGGTTAAGACTTGGCCAGTACCTGACTTCTCTTTCAAGCTGTTCCAAGAAAGGCTCTTGACAACACTCATGAACTTTGAGGTTTAAAGCCATGACCTACTGGTTCCCAAAACACTGGATCTTTATCAAAGCCTAAATGTTCCTTGGTGTGAGTGTATGGTCACAGTGGCAGGAAACGTTCATCCTAGCTAGTTCCAGCTCCATATGACATGCTGGAAATGAGATACTGGGGCTGTACATGCAAGTGCTGATGGGATGTTGATGGGTGGAAGCTGTCAGCCTCTAGTGAGGCCAGCTAGTGATTTCTAACAGCTTATTACTTGGCCAAACAAAATAGTTTTCTCTGGGATCATGTCCCTGACCCCAAGACTGTCTACCCAGTAAAAGGTCAAGTCACTGCTCACAGCCATGGCACTGAGAGGGTTCCTCAATATATATTCAGAAAAAAAAAATCAGCAGCAGATAGTACTAATTGGTCTAGATATTGTGGGGTGGGAAAGGGTAGAATAATAGAAAAATCATAGCAAAGTGGACTGGATGGGATGTCAGGAGGTCATCTAGTGAGAAGCAAGATCCTCTCTGATTAAACCCTGGATTACTCACAAGGCCTCAGTCACAGTAACCCTTTTTGGGGATTTATTAGATGAATACTGCAATGTTGCAAACAAGCTAATGGTAAAGATATGCAGATGAGCTACCTGATACATTGGGGCCCATTGCAGCCAGGAGTCCTGGCTCCCAGTCACATGCATGCCTCCCACCCCAGTCAATCACAAGCACTCCTCTGACAGCACAGTGGAATGCAGTCTTTACACTGCTGTTGTTTAGGAGAGCAAGAGGAATGTGAACATTTTAACTTATTCAGCTGGGCAGAAGCTGTATTCTGTGTGTACATAGCAGCCAGCTCAGCAAACCTCATGGTAACATATAACAAATATCCCCCCCAAACCACTGGTGTGGCCAGCCTGATCACAGTTCAATCCACTCAGCCCTCCCAGATGCTGCAGAGGAAGAAGTAGAATGAGTTAAGAGAGGGTCTGCCACAAGTTACATCTCTCCCTTATCACTGGTAACAGACTGGTGCAAGCTGTGGGGTGAAAGGTTGACTATTCTTCGCCTAACGTCAACGTTCACTCACTCTAACTCTGAGTACTCCCGTTAGCCACAGAAATGCGCAGCTAGCTGCTCTTTCAGTGTCACTTAGGCCCTGGCTGCAACACTTTCTTGTGGCAGGAGTCTCATAGGCTCCACACATGTGGCGTGGAAGAGTATGTTATGTACAGGTCCTGAATTTGCACCTTGTGCCCTTGGTTCCTGTGCACTCTCCCTCCCTC
>NW_017728937.1:6175639-6179094 GCF_001723895.1 Crocodylus porosus | reverse complement strand
CTAACTGGAATGTAGCAATAAAGGCCTATCTGTAGATCTGAGTGTTGTCTTGTGGCTGGCAGGTAGGATTCTTCAAAGGAAAGCAGCACTGAGCATGCTCCCTGTTTCAGCAGGACACGGAGGGCACTGCCATGGAGATCTGCCATGGCAACCGATCGGCGCACTGCCAGACAGAGAAAAAGCACAGGCAGCAGCACCATCTGATCTTACCTGTGCTGGGGGCCTTGGCACCAAGAGAAATGGATCTCCTTGCTTTGCAGATCCTCCACTCTCCCTTGCTGTTGCTTGCTTTTGCTTTTGACATCTTCCTGCATTCAGCTGAAGGAATCGTCTCTGTGTGGGGAAGTTCGCCATTACTGCTATCCTGGAATAGCTCTCCAGTGCCTGGACGCTCCAGAATTGATGTATCCTGGAAGAAAAGGGGCTTTATTCTGGAACAGTTTTACCTGGAAATAAAGTGACATACAGTCATGTGTATAAAGAATAGCAATGCCAAGGATAATTGCATCAAGAGCTATTTTTGGGGCAGCTTATTCTGTGAGAGCTGCAATGGGAAATTCACCTCTATAGTCAAAGTCTACTTTTGGAGTTGTACTGGTATAATTATATTGGTGTGGTCCAAAAGGTCCAACCAGCCATAGAAACCTGTATGGTTAGTGTGGCTAAGACATCCTAGTTTCTGTAGCTGGTAGCCCAGAAAGGAGTGACCTGACTAGCACAGCATCCAGCCATCTGTGGCTCCCCAGCTCAAGAGCCCATGTACCCCTGGATCCACTGGGAGCGGCCTTTGGCACATGTCTGGAGTGAGGATTGAACATGTGTTTCTGGAGCCATATAAACACCTTACCCACAAGCCAACAGAGTGGCACAATAAAAAATTCCCTGCATACAAGAGCCTTCATGAATATATGGAAGTGGCTGCTGTCCCAGCCTCACTGCCAGAGCTAGCCAACATCCAGGCCTGGCTCATCAGGGTGATGCAGGCTGGTCAGCTATTGTTCGAGCAGTCCGAACCTGAGCTCTAGCCACCACTGCCTGCTCTCTACTACACAATTCACCAGGAGCACAGGAGGGGGAGCATTCATAGATTGTTAGGGGCTGGAAGGGACCTCACAGACCATCAGGTCCAGCCCCTGAGCTCTAGGCAGGAAGACAACTGGGGTCAAGTGACCCCAGCAAGGTGACTGTTCAGTCCAGTCTCCTCTTGAAAACCTCCAGGATAGCATGAGTAGCATGAGCTTGTCTTCACATAAGGGACACCTGGAGCTGAGGCCCCAGGCTTTCTGGCCTGCTGACCTCAATGGAGTTTCATTTTGGCTATCAGGCTCAACGTGAAACAAGACCTTTGCCAGTTTTGGAAGGATTTGCACTTAGAGGCTGGGACCCAGTGGGAATGCAGTGTAGGAACTGGACAGAGGCACATAGGTATGTGCTGGCTCTCCAAAGCAATGGTGCCTTGGGAAGGGCTTCTTGGAAGGTTTCCTGATCACCTGCTAAGTGAGGTAGGGGGCCTGGAGGATTAACAGGGACTGCAAAGGGTTAGTCTCATCTGGGCCACCTGACCCATTGCTCCTGGGGCCTGCTTCATTAGACATGATGATCTCCATGAACACTAGCTCTCATTCCAATCAGTAATCAATATTTCACAGAATCATAGAAAAATAGAGCTGAAAGGCACCTCAGGAGGTCATCTAGTCCAGGGGTGGCCAACTTTTTCAGCTGAAGGGCCACTTAATGAGTTATGGTAAGCTGTCAGGGGCTGCAAGGGCAGCCCTGCCCCAGAGGGATGCCCTGCCACCTGGTCGCCATCTTGGGACCAGAAGTCCCACCCCTTAACCCCTGGCCTTTGCCCCCTGAAGCCCCTGCTTTTGCCCTGGAAGTACAGGCAACCCCTGTTTAGTGCTTTTAATTGGTTCCGGGAAAAATGAGTTTTAAGCAGAACCATGCTAAGCGAAACCCAATATTCCATAGAAATTAATGTCAATAAATATAATTTGTCCCGCCTCACCCTGGACCCCCGCTGGCCCTGGCCCCAGGGCACCAGCATGGGCCCCATGCTCAAGCCCACCCCACTCGCTGCTTCTCACAGCCACTGTCACTTCTCCCCACCCCCTTGCTTACTGGCTGGTTGGTTGCTCCAGTACCATGTGTCAGCCCGGGTCTTGCGTTCCTGCCTCCCTGCCCTGGGCCCTTGCTGGCCCTGGCCCTGGGGCACTGGTGCAGGCCCCACGCTCACGGCCGCCTCCCCACTCACTGCTACTTACTGCTTCTCGTTGTTGCTGCCACCACTGCCTGGCTCCACGCCCCCCCCCGCCAAAACTTGGTGATTTCAATGAGCACTATAATGAAACTGGCTAGAGCTCAGCGGAATCAGGTATGAATTTTAAATGAGCACTATAGTGAAAGAGCGCTAAGCAAAACAGTGTTAAGTGGGGGTTGCCTGTACTTCTTTTGGGAGGGAGGGTACTACCACCTTGAAACTGGAAAAAAACAACAAATTATATACTAAAAAAATCACACATCTACTATAACTTATTTTAATTTTAATTACAAAAAATATTATTGTCCTGATTTATATGTATTTGCATAGTGTACCTAGACACAATTGCATAATAGCTCAAAATACAGTCTTACCCTTGTATATTGTGTGGGAGGGGGGTAAGGGCATGTATATGGGGGTGGAGGTTGGGAGTGGGTGTATATGTGCAGTGTGGGTATGGTGGGTGTGGTGTGTGGCGAAGGGTAGGGGTGGATGTGGAGGGGAGTTGGGGTGGGATATGTGGTTGGGGAGGGTGGGAGTGTGTGAGTGTGTTTGGGAGTATGCTGAGTGTGGGTAGGGATGGGAGTGTGTATGGGGGCTGTGTGTGTGGTGGGGTATAGAGTGTATGTGTGTGCAGTGTACGTATGGTGGATGTGGCGTGGGGCAGGGTGGGCGGTGAGTGTGGGTGTGTTTGGGGGTATAGTGGGGGGTGTGGGAGGGTATGGGGGGGTGGTCCTCAGAGTCCCAGGGGTATGCCAGTCCCTGGATTTGCACTGGTGGCAGCGAGCAGGGCCAGCCCCACCTGGCCCCATAATGCACAGCTCCCTGCACTCCCACTCCAGTCCCCAGCTGCAGGTAGCAGCAGTGTGCCAGGTCAGCCCCACCCACCCTGTAACACACATCTTCTGCTTCAGGGCCAGCCCCACCTGGCTCAGTAGCACTCCCCCTGAGTTTCCCAGCCACACATGGTGGCAAGGTGTGGGGTCAGCCCAACCTGGCCACATAACATGGAGCTCCCACCCGACTCCCTGGCCACAAGTGGCAGCAGCATGCAGAGGCAGCTCAGTCCAACACTATAGCCCTCCCACCCGAGCCCCAGCCCATGTGGTGGCAGGGTGCGGGGCCAGCCCTACTTGGCCCCATAGCACACAGCTCCTTGTGCTCCTGTCCCTTTCTCCCAGCAGGAGTACCAGGC
>NW_017728937.1:6164583-6174919 GCF_001723895.1 Crocodylus porosus | reverse complement strand
CACCACCACAAATGGTTTTGGAGGGTGCTGACCTGTTTCGCTCCTTGCTTCCAATAGGAACAGCTGTTCTGTGAGGCTCTGATGAGGGGAGAAACATCCTACTAGGGAATGTGTTGTAAAAAGGGGGGACAATGATTTTCAGGACATGTTAAGCCTGTTCCACAAATTACCGCAGCCAGGACAACAGGCTGAGTTGTCCTGAGGGAAAGGTCACACAGAACCATGATGCCAGTCAGTGAATGAGTTAATGATCAACATTAATGGAGCATGGTTTTCTGAACCTTTCCATAGCCATACACTGACCACATCTTACTGATTTCTAACAAGGGAACGGACTGGTCGGGAAGGGCTGAATCTGCTCTTCAGCCAATCAGATCCAAAGCCAGAGGAAGGGATGATAGCCAACCTCTTCCCCCCCAACCTGCTGTTCTACCCGCCACCTGTTCTCTTCCACCAGCTGGTGCTGATACTCCATGAATGAGCACAGTGCCTGGTGGAGGCAAACAGCATTCACATGTGGGGCTGGGGCCACTGGAGATCTAAAGGACTGCCCAGAGATGCTTCAGAACTGGGAGATGCTGGGACTAGAGCCACCATTTCCAGCATGGCAAAGCCAAATCTACTAAGTCCCTGAGCCTCTCGAAGGGAATTTGCCAACACAATGTATATGACAATGCCTGTACTTGGTACTTCATGAAGTACTGAGGGGTACAGAAAGGAGCGAGACTATGCAGATACAAGGAACCCAAATGAAAACAGCAGCCAGGAGTCCCAACTCCTTGTCTACTGTGCTGACCACTAGAACCTGCTCCCCTCCCAAAGCCAGGGACCCCATGAGTTCTAGCTCTCAGACCCTCCCTTTTTCCCCATTTAGACATCACTCTCCTCCCAGAGCTGGGGACAGAACCCCAACCTGCTCTAATCATTTGATCCCTGTTCCCTCTCAGAGCCGGGCAGAGAACCCAGGAATCCTGGCACCCAGTCCCATGGTCTGACCCACCAGACTTCATTCACTTCCTAGACCTAGGTACAGAAACCAGGAGTCCTCACTCCCATTCTTCATCCCAACTCACTAGACCACACTTCATGCCCCAGGCTGGAGGTAAATACAACATTATATTGTTGTCCAACAGTCCTGCAATTTGCTGGCAAAGGGTGCATTTTCCCCTTCTAGTGGCAAATGAACAGAGGATAACTGTTTGCTACTGTTACCAGCTAGTGGAGTTCCACTGTCAGCTCAAGTGTTAGAGGCCTGTGCTGGTTTCCAGTGGTATGGGATGGCATTTCCCTTCTATTACAGAGGGAAGTGTGTGCGTGTGTAGTCCCATTTAAACAAAGGAAGAAATGATTGGAGGAGGCACAAGTGTGGGGTCTGAGCTAGTTCTCTGAATAGTCCTGTGTATTGACAAGGGATGTCACTGAATGGAGGAGGAGGTAGGGTCTCTGCTAACACTCCACACCTCTTACCAATCAGCACCGAGCCCAAAAGCATTCCCTCCTGCAAAGACATACCCATCCGTCTCTCAAGCTCCCCCGACACCTTTTTTGTCTATTTCTGGGGGGTTTGTTTCTCTTGCAGACAACTGCAATCAAATCCAGTTCCTTCCCTGGCCCAATTTCTCGGCTCCACCTTGGAGGGAAACCGTTGAATTGCACATCCCGGGTGTCTTCCTTGCATCCCAGTTCTTGGCTGATGGCTTTCCATCATTGTAGCTTTCATTAAGCTAAGAGGCTTTGAATTTCTTCACATGGCCTGACCTACAGGCAGCCATTGCCCACTCCATCGGCAAGTCCTCTTGGGCGTATGGGTGACCTAAAGCAGCAAGTCTCAGCCAGGCGCTGCGGTGCCTTGAGATCCTATCAAGGGCGCTGCGGGGTGCCCCGCAACGCTGGCTCTGTGAGGGGAGCAAAAGTCAACCCAGAGGCTTCAAACAGGAATCCACACCGCGCGGACACCCGCCTGCCCCACCCGGGGGCGTCTCCCAGCGCCGTGCCGCAGACTGCTCCAGGCTTCCTGCGCTCAGCGCGCCGGGGAAACCTGCAAGCTGGCCCGGTAGTCGGGGCCCCCGCCGGAGCGGGCCAGGAGCTGCCTGCGAGCCCGGGACAAGATCTCCAGAGCTCCCGGCCAGCCCCGCCGGCAGGGAAGGAGCTACTCCAGCAGGCCCTGCCTCCCACACAGCACGGGGGCGGAGCGCGAAGCCAGTTCTTTTGTCCCAGTTGAGCCGCCGTCTGGCCCCAGGCCCCGCCCCCCGCGGAGCCCGCGTGCCCTGGCGGAGCATGGCTGCCGCCAGCCCCGCCGCGCCTTGCCCCCGCCGCAGCAGCCCCGAGCTGGGCCGCGAGCGCCTGCGGGATGACGGCGTGCGCACCCTCACCTCAGCAGAGCAGGTGCGCGCCCGGGGAAGCCCGCGGGCGGGGCGGGGCTGGCTTGTGCCCGCCCAGGGACGCTTGTACCCCGAGGAGGGACCCGGCCCAGCTCCCGCCGGACGCCCGAACGGAGCCTGGCGCGGGAGGGCGGTGCCGGCGCCCCCGAGGAGCCGGGATGCGCCCGGCGGGTGTGCGAGGCCGCCGGGGGAACGCGCAGCCCTCTGAGCCGGGGCGTGCTCGCCGCCTCTGCAAGCGGGGATGGGCAGCCCGGTGCGGTGTTGCCCTGCCCTGCCCATGCTGCTGCCCCGTCCCTGGCACAGAGAGCGCTGCTCCGGGGGCCAGCACCAGTGCTGCCAGCCTCTGTGCAGGCAGCCTCGGTGGCTCCTGCCTCCGCTGCCAACGGAAGAGGTTCTGCAGCTTCTGTCCCCCGTCCTGCGGAGCTGGACTCCCTCCAGCTAGGTGAGGGGACAGGTCTGGGGCTGTCCCGGAGCTTGGTGACTTCACCTAATAGCAATAGCTCCAGCTTGTGAGGGACACTTCTCACGTCCGCTCTGTAGATGTGGATGCTGGCCCAGTTGTGGCTTGTTATTGTTGAAAGTGCTGGTCGCTTCTCTGCTGCATCTGTTTGAAATGACTGTGCTCAGCTGTGTCAGTGTGGTATTTCCTGGGGTGCAGTGATTGGTGTGTTCAGCCCTTCGTATGTTCCGTGACTGCACGTGTCTACAGTGTACAGGTAGCATAAGGTGTGGTCTTCACACCATGAGCACAAGCCTGCTGTCTGCTCTCCCAGACTGTATTTTCACTGTTTTATGTGCACTTTGTGTGGTATTCCATGGTGCTTTGTGCTGAGACGCTAGGAGTTTTTTCTGTGCCGGTTTTGGGTAAAGCGTTTGTCTCTTGGGGGTGGAGGGGTGCACACTTTAGCCAGACAGCAGCAGTTGGCATTAGTGTGCTTTCTCTGGCAGCAGACCAGATCCCAGCCCAAGTTAAAGCACAGCTAGATCTTTGTTTTGGAACCACTAGCTGTACAAGCCAGCCTGGCTTGCAAGTGTGGAAGTGCTTGAGGGCAGCACAGGGTTAGTAGCTAGAAAAAATGTGTAGGAGTTGGGCTCCAGCTGCAAAGCCGTCATGCCCTGAAACACAGTAAGCTTCAAATGGGAGGCCTCCCCCTTCATTTGAATCGTGGCTTTCTCTAACCCAGATCAAGGCCATTGACAAAGTAGGGTCTACAGCATCAGCACTGCCAGGACTTGGGTCACTGGGATGCTGCCACTGGTGAAGGAAGCTGAACATCCATGGATCTGTTAGTAGTGGTGCAGCTAATCAGTTGTTGCTTTCCAGCCTTAGAGTAGCTGCAGTGGGAGGACATGTTCTGCTTGTGCCTGGTTTCTAACATGCTTTTTTGCAGTCTTTTTGGAGTGAAGGGTACTGTCTAAATTTCAGGTAACTGTGCTGGCATTTCACTTGTTTTTGGTTTCCATTAGAAGCTGAATTTTATGTAGGTGATGCATTGAATCAAGGTTTGAGCATAGAATCCTAGAAAATTAGGGTTGGAAGGGACCTCAGAAGGTCATCTTGTCCAGCCCCCTACCCAAAGCAGGACAAGCCTCAACTTTATCACCCCAGCCTAGGCTTTGTCTAGCTAGGTCTTAAAAACCTCATGGAGATTCTACTACCTCTATAGGTTACTTGTTCCAGTTCTTTACTATCTTCCGTGTGAGAGTTCTTCCTAATATCTAACCTAAACCTCCCTTGCTGCAACTGGAGACAATTGCTCCTTGTTTTCTCATCTGCCACCACTTGATGAGATGAGAACAGTCTAGCTCCATCCTCTTTGGAACCACCCTTCAGGTAGTTGAAGGCTGTTATTAAATCCCCCCTCAGTTTTCTCCAGATTAAATGCTCCCTGTTACCTCAGTCTTTCCTTATAAGTAATGTGCCCCAGCCCCCTCACCATTTTCATTGCTCTCCACTGGACACTCTCCAATTTGTCTACGTACCTTCTGTAGTGGGAGGGCCAAAATTGGACACACTACTCCAGATTTGGCCTCGCCAGTGCTGAGCAGAGTGGAAGAATCACTTCCCTTACTCCACTGGCAATGATCCTGCTAATGCAGCTCAGTGTGCTGTTAGTCTTCTTTAGCAGTAAGGTCACAATGTTGGCTCATTCAGCTTATTGTCCACTGTAATTCCCAGGTCCTTTTCTGCAGAGCTGCTGTTTAGCCAGTCAGTCCCCTACCTGTATGGGTCCATGGGATTGTTCCATCCTAAGTGCAGGACTTTGCACCCGTCCTTATTATACCTCATGAGATTTCTTTTGATCCAATCCTTCAATTTGTTGAGGCCTTCCTGAATCTGAGGTCTACCCTCCAGCGTATCTACTACTCTTTCCCCACCCCCCATTTTGGTGTCACCTGCAGATTTGGTGAGGGTGCACTCCATCCCATCTTCCAGGTTGTCGGTGAAGACATTGAACAAAACTGGCCCTACGACTGACCCCTGGGGCACTTCACTTGATACTGGTTGGCTAGGCATCAAGCCATGGATTGATTACTACCCTCTGAACCTGATGATCTAGCCAGTTTTCTTACCCACCTTACAGGCCATTCGTCCAACCCACACTTGGTTAGCTTGCCTGGAAGAATGTTGTGGGAAACTATATCAAAAGCCTTGTTAAAGTCAAGGTACACCACACCCACCCGTCTCTTTGCATCCACACAACCAGTCATCTCATCATAGAAGGCAGTCATGTTTGTCAGGCATGACTTGCCCTTGGTGAATCCATGCTGACTGTTCCTGATGATCACATTCTCCAAGTGCTTACAAGTGGATTCCTTGAGGACTTGCTTCATGATTTTTCCAGGGATTGAGGTGAAGTTGATTGGCCTGGAGTTCCCCAGATCCTCCTTCTTTCTTTTCTTAAAGATGGGCACTATGTTTGCCCCTTGCCAATCATAGAAACCCTTCTTGTTGCCCTTTGCGTTCCTTGCTAGCTGCAACTCTAATTGTGCTTTGGCCTTCCTGATTTCATTCCTGCATACCTGAACAATACTTCTATATTGGCCAAGCAGCTAGTTCCCTAGGTCTAGTGCAGAGTGCTTTCTGGGATCTGATGACGTGGATGAGATAAGAGGGTCAGGCCTGTGTGATTTCAGAAGTTCTGCATAATGAAGCTCTTTTGTTGTCCATTTTGAGGGGCTTGGTATTGCATACCCCAGACACTTCACAAAATACAGAAACTGCATTGCTTCAGGGAAATCATTATCATGGGGTAATGTGAAGCACAATAGCCAGCCTCCACCAGCAAACAGCTCCTGAGACCTGAAAGAACAATGTTCTGGCACCAGTGTGGCTCTGGGGAGGAGAGTTTGCAAGTCAGGGTAGTGTTCTTGAAAAGCCTGGAGCAGGTGGCTGTTGCACACAGTGTATTTGTCCCTTGAGTTGGGGCAAATTAGTGTGAATTTGTCTGTTACCTTTAGGGAAGGCTCTGAATGATCTTAGTTAGAGAGAGTTGAGCTTGCTCTGACAATTTTGCCATTGTAGAGGGCCCACGTGGGCCAAGAATGTCTGCTGTGACCCCATTGTTACAGTTTCCTTGGGTCTTTTGATTCCTTTTTTTTTCCTCTGTTATTCATGTGCTCTTTGGCTGAATGTGCCTTTGCAGAGCGCATTAGTATTTTCATGGAGTAGAAGAGCTGTGTTGGTGTTGTTAACAGTTAAAAAAAATATACTGGCTTGCTTTCCTTCCTGCACAACGTCTGACTATATTTTTGGGAGTAGTGGGAGTTGTAGAGTGAGAAAGGGGAAGGCAGCATGGAACCATTTGATCTGAGAGGACAGGAGAAAAAAATTGTGCTCCCTCACAACTTTGTCTGGTCTGTTCAGTGTGTGAGCTCCTTTTTGGTGGAGCTGATGGCTTCCTTTGTGTTTGGTATTTAGCACAGGTGGCCACCAACCCTTTTTCAGTGCTGTTGGTGAGAAACACCCTTCATCAACACTATAAAAGCAGTATTGCTTTGCCAGCCTTGAAGGTGTGAAGCCCTCTGTTTTATCCCCATTCCAGTATGAACTCCCCCTTTTCAATGGGTATTGGAGAGGAATCTGTCCCACCCAATCTTCCATGCCTCTGTTCTCCAGACCAGGGGAGCAGCCTCTTTACTGACCTTCATTGTTTTCATGCTTCTCCCACGAAACTGGAAAGGGTTCCCTCTACTACTCCATCTAATGAATAACTGGAAAGAAATGGAAATAATTCATTATCTGGAGAATATGCCTACCACTCCCAGTTATGATGTCATCAAGGCCTTGTCAAAAGCCTCACCAGACATGAAGGAGTCTTGCTTCAAAAGTCAGATGGGGACATTACATGGATAGGGCATGCTTTAAAAAACAATCCTTATATCTCTGCTTTAGAACAACTTGTAGGGTTGTGCTTGCTGCAGGAATTTTGGGGGGATATTCAGTGGCCTCCGTTAGGCAGCCACGCTAGATCAATCCCAGCAGTTTTGTCTGGCCTTCAAGGTCGCTGCATCTTTGAACTGAAAGGTGTAGTTATCCGTGTTAATCTGAAGTCAGATAGAAGGCAGGCTAGATTTGCACCTTATACACTAACCAAGATAGATATAATACAGCTTTTCTGGACTGAAACTCACTATCAGATGATGAGCTGCTGCCTATATATATAATAAAATCAATCTATTTTGGTTACTTTATAAGTAAGCCTTATCCTGCTTTTATCTTTAAGTTATCGCAGAATAAAGTTTTGGCCTTGAAAAGCCACAGTTACATTACAGGGGAGTTACATGCACATGTAGATATTGAAAAGACTAAGAGCTACAATGTCACTGTAATATTAATTTCCCAAAAGAAAACGTTGTTGGGTCAGAGGTTAGGTTTATACATGGAAAAAATTGGAGGAGGAGAGAGAGAGAGATCGTAACTATGGTTGAACAGCATAGTATTTGAGGAAGCAGAGTAGATTAAACTGTTTAATCTAATTTCCTCACTGAAGCCTGACTCTTTTGATTCCCTGAAAAGGGGTGGGGGGGAATGACATATGACCCATGTTGACCCCCAGCACTGCATGCAGCACAGCTCATCCTGCACCTGGTGTGTGGTACTGGAATGGGGCACATACATGCTGGCTCTGGTGCTCATGGATGGCTTGAGGCTTGATCTGGACCAGCCCTGGAACCAGCATGCAGGACTGGTCTGTGTGCACTGTGTCAGCTTGTGCTGCATTTGGCTTAAGGGACTGGCATGGCATGTATTGCATGCAGTGCTGTGCTGGATTGGCCCTTTGCAACTAGCTCTGGCACAGGCCAGTCTGGCCCACAGACCAGCTCAGCGACCTTCATCCAGCTCCATGGAGCTGGATGAGCTTGACACCCCTATTTTGGAGCAAATAGCATCAGTTTGCAAATTCCACACTTTGAAACATTTAGCATGGTGCTTGCTCACTCATGGCCAGTGTGCATGGTGGCTGAACAGTCTGCCCCTGTACACAGAATATTCAGTGCAGTGCAGCTGGGCTGCACTGACACTCTTCCGTCTACCACTACAAATCCTCGGTGCCTTTTTAACTCCTTGGGATTGGAGACCTCTTGGCCTTTCCCCTCCAGAAATTTGGGGAATCAGGGAAGGGAGCAGCAATCCAATTCTAGCCAAACAGGGAAAAAAAATCTTTGGAGATCAGCAGGCTATCAAACAAACCACCTGGAGCGCTTGGTCCCATATGCTATTCCCTTAAAGTACCATTATCATTCAGGCTGTATAATAGGCTGCATAAATGCATTACAGCTACACCTAGGCATGTGTGTAATTCTGCTCATGTGAACAGCCCCATTGACTTCAGTTGGACTGCTCATGTGAGTAATCGGCAGGGAGCAACCTCCAGCCAGTACCACTAGTACTTTTAAGTCCACTTAGTGCAATTGCATAGAGGTCGTTTTTGGCAGTTCCTCCTCAGCTCTGAGACTCCCTTGTCCATGAGGCCTGCCAGAGCCTGAATGTTTTTTAGAACAGTTGGTTTAGCAAACAAAGCTAGGCTGAGATCTTGTTTAGGGCAGGGGACTCATCAGGCCCCATGGGCCAGAGTGATGCAGAGGCAGTTCTTGGGTCAGATTGGGCCTGCAGACCAGCCTCATGTGCCAGATCCAGTATGCAAGGCCAGTTTGGCATGGTGTTATGGGTGGTGTGTGCCCCAGGCCAACCCCATGCAGCAAATGGGGCTGATCTGGCATATATCATAGTGCATTCAGGTCCAATCCAAGACCCATGGGCAGCTCCTGGACCTGGGTGATCACTGACTCCATGCTGGATCCTGTCTGCAGGCTGTATCTTTGATCCCCTCATTTAGGGGATCTTTTTTTATATTGGTAGTCAGTTCTCTTTTAAGTTGTTTGGCTCTTGTGTCAACCTCCTGCTAGTTATTTTGTCCTCTTATAAGCTTCCCAGAGCCGTTGTTGGGAAGTATGGCATGTAAATTGAATCAATAAATGCTGGGACCTGTGTTTTCACTTCTGCTGGATTTTGGAGCAGCCAGCAACCTAGGGAAGAAAGATTGACCCTTTGAACATGTCTTCCCTTACCTCCCTGTTTGATATTGCTGCTCTGAAGCCCACCTAGTACATATAGTCCTGGGTGGGTGGTGGTGGTGGGGTGTTCTGGGCTACCCTGAACACTTTGAGCAGAATACCAGAGACCAAGCATAGGACACATGCTGAGGACTTCTTTCAGCTGGCTACATATTTCACATCTGGGATTTAGCACGTGTAGAGCAGGACCAAGTGGGTTTGGTGCACTTCATGAATCATGACAGAGCTGCAGGCTCCACAGTGTAGGCATACCCTAAGTACTGGTGAAAGTCCTGGTGTCAGCATTGTTGTTGACAAACAGGTTGGAACACGGGATCAGTGTTGGGTGTGTTGCACGTGCTCTTTTTGTTCTTACCAGGTCTCTGCCGTCAGACCTTTGTCATAGGCATTTCTGAGTGAAGGATTCCTGCTTGCCCCTCTTACTGGAAGGCTGACCATCTCCTTTCGCTGCTATCTTGTGATGTTTGATAGAAGAATAGTCCATTTACACAATGCATAGGCATTGTCTCCGCATACTCTTGTAGGCCTTGTATATGGGTGCTAGCAGGGAATTGTTCCCGTTTGTTTCCCTCTCTCTCTCTCTCCCTCTCTCTCTCTCTCTCTCTCTCTCTCTCTCTGTGGTAGGATCTGCTTTAAGATTGTGTCTGGGCAGACACTGTAAGGCTGACTCAATGTGTCATGCCTGTGTTTTCTGTGTCATAGTTTCATAGTAGCTAGAGTCAGGACAGGCAGAAATCTGGCACAATATGGGGGAGGCACTTGAGGTCAGCAATGCCAGAACAGGTCTGCCTGGCTTGGTGCTCCCTGTACAAAGTGCTCATCCCCAAGAGAACTGGCAAACTCCACTCATGACTGCTGCATGGAGCCCTGGCCACAGGCACCACAAAGGTCCACAAATTAGACCTGGCGGTGTTGGCACCTTACCCCTTCTCTGAGGAGGTGGAGGAGATTCTCTACCACGGGGGTTTTCAACCTTTTTTTTTAAGGAGTGTACCACTTCTTTTGGTACCCCTTCTGGACTGTAACCCGTTCTGGCTGGGCATTGAGGGGGTGCTGACATCAGCAGGAAAATAGGGAGGGAGCCAAGCTGGGCCCGGGATTGGGCTGGGGCCTGCTGAGCTCCTCCCTTCCCCCACGTCCAGGGTTGTTCCTTGGCACCGGCACCCCCCACACCAACAAATCCGTTGCCCCCAGCTGCCTTCCCGCCCCAGCACTGGCCCCTCGCTGCCTGGGGCCCCCAGCCAGGGGCCAGAGCAAGGCCAGCTTTAGCTGTGCCACTGGACTAGAAGGGACAGAGCCTGCAGGACCTCCATGCCCACCCTGCCAGGCCCTGCACAACCAGAACAGAGCATGGGACAAAGCTGTAGCTCATCTTG
>NW_017728937.1:6150065-6164433 GCF_001723895.1 Crocodylus porosus | reverse complement strand
CTGCCAGTGCAGTCTGCCCCCCTTGCTGGGAAGAGCCTGGTGCAGCCCCGGCCCCAGCCCACAGCAGTAGCTTGCCCTGCACAGATTCGAGGGCATGCTGACAGACTACTGGATGCAAAGCTGGTGGCGCCATCTGTACACTTTGTGTTGCCACTAAGCACTGCTTTCCCAAGCCCAAGTATCCCTGCCTCTCTGCACCACTGGTTTCATGTGCAGCCAGCTGTTGGCACTGCCCCCTCCCCCTTGGCATACGGCTAGCTCACACATGGCAGTCTCCTCTTCTGTCTATACACTCGGCGGTGCTGGGGGGGTGCTGACGGTCAGCTACGTACAAAGTCGGTGGCGTGAAGAAGCGGGGATACTTGGGCATAGGAAAGCAGTGCATGGCACCTGACGGTGACACAGAGTGATGGATGGTGGCAGTGGACCCGCTCCCCATGCCAGCACAGCTCAAGTACTTCCGCTTCTCTGTGCCACCATAGTGTACCCCCTGGGGCCTTCCCAAGTACCCCCAGGGGTATGCGTACCCCCAGTTAACAACACCTGCTCCTAAACTGTCCCCAGCTTTGGCTGCTCTTTGTTGCCCTCAGCACCTTCTTTGGCGTGCTGGACTTGGAATTCTTTAAGCCTGGGAATATTATCTCTATCCTGCACCAAATGGCTGAGGGGAATGTGATCTCCCTGGCCAGTTTCCTGCTGGGCCAGGCTGTGATGGCAGTCTTGAAATCCACAGAAACTGGTTCTCAGGAGCCAGGTCTAATGATGCTCTCCAACTCCTCCATTTCTTGGTCTGGGTGCCCATCCCATTTGAGTTTGGATACCTTTCCAAAACTCATAGGTGATGATCTGTTCACTAGGGCACCCCCTGGAATGACAGGGAACAATGGCCATAAACTACTAGAGAAAAGGTTTAGGTTGGCGATTAGGAAGAATTCTTCACAGTCAGGGTTGCCAGAATCTGGAATGGGCTCCCAAGGGATGTGATGCTTGCCGCATCCCTGGGGGGTCTTCAAGAGGAGACTGGACAGGCACCTGGCTGGGATCACATGACCCCAGGGTTGGTGACTCTTTTCTTGCCTGCCAGGAGCAGGGGGTCAGACTAGATGGCCCACTGAGGTCCCTTCCGACTCTGTTAATCTATGAAAGATGGCAGCTAGTCTTAAATGTCTAACTGCATGCAGGGTGGTGGAGGGGAGGGTGTTTCAACCTCTGGTGATATGTGAGGGTGTGAGTGTTTTTGTTACTGACAAATGGTTTATGCTCTGCTCTTGGGAAAGCCACACACTTTTGTACATTCACCTATTATTTTTAATATTTTTATAATAGGGGTTTAACAATTTAAAAAACCCCAAATCTCTCTTCATGATACTTATGTCTTCAAGGACATGTTTTGCGCTAATAGTTGGTGGGGGGGCAGTGATTTATTCTTTGTGAAATAGAGATACCTGTTGGATAGATTAGACGCCTTGGCTCAGAAGACCTCAGTCTCTTGCAGGCCTCTCTTCCCTTCACCCCCTCCTCCCTAGTATGAGGTTTCAGTTTCTAACCAGGTCCCCCCCCACATTTCTTCTCCCTTTCTGAAAGAAGGCCAGGCTTAGTTTGGTAGCCAAAAATTATGGTGAACAGAGTTTCAAGGCCCTTGCATGTCTTATCTTCAAGGTGTGACAAGTGATGCATCTTCCAGGAAGACATGGAGGTTCAACAGTACAGGGACAGAAGGCAGAGCTACTCAACAGCTACTTTGCCTGAGTCTTCACAGGAAAATTAAGCTGCAACCAGACACTTAGTAAGGATTATTTGGATAAGGAAGGGGACATGAGGGATGAGATAGCAAAAGAAAGTCAGACAGCTTTTGCTGTTTCTGAATTAATTTCATCAGCAGGGCCTGATGAACTTCATCCCAGGCTACCAAAGGAATGGGAAGAGGAGATCTCAGAGCCCTTAGCAAGAATATTTATGAAGTTGTGGGAGATGGGCAGGGTGCCAGAGGCCAACATAGTTCTCCTTTTTTTAAAGGAGCTGAACACATTGGCTTCACCTCAGTATCTGGGAACTTACTGGAAGATATCTTAAGTAAGCCCATTTGCAAGCATCCGGAGGAGGAAAGGCTGATCACAAGCAGCCATCATGGATTTACTAAGAATAAATCATGCCAAACAAACTTGATATCCTTCAACAAGATAACTACTTGAGTGGATGAAGGGAATGATTTGGATATAATATATCCAGATACAGCAAGGCTTTTGATCAGGTCCTGCCTGACCGTCTCATAAACAAATCAGAGAAATGTGGATAGACAACTAGCTCAATAGCAGCAAACAAAGGGAAATTGTAAATGGATCCATGTCGGAATGATGGGAGGTTTCATGTAGAGTCTCACAGGGGTCTGTCCTGGGCCCAATACTGTCTTCAAATATCTGAAGGGCTGAAGTTGCAGCAAATAGATTTAGATTGTTCTAACAGTGAAGAGGTTTTTCCTGATAACCGGTGAGGCAGTGGAATCTAATGCCTAGCGAAGCTGTGGACTCTCAATTTCAATTCAATTTATTATTAAGGATCCTGGCTAAATGCCATGCTCCTGAAACGACATGATGCACACACACCCATAATATGTATGTTTGAACAAAGTAACTGAACTACAAATATTATACTAAAAATAGAGCCCACCAATATAAACATTATTAGTATAAATATAATAGTAAATCAAGACCTGAATCTATAATATTGTTGTACCTAGATCCACAATTGGGACAGTAAAATCAAGTCAATAGTAAAATGTATTGTTCATATCTGTTATAAAGGATATTTAACTCTAATCACCTCAGCCTTGTAAGTGAAAATTGCAAGACAGTTTATCATGTTTGGATCTGTTTGCTGTAAATGCCAGATTAATTTTTCTCTGTTTGAGAAATGTATCAATTTCTGCAAGTACGGTAATAATAGGATCTCCTTATGTCATTATATAAAAACATACATGATGGATAGTATCTCCCAAAACTAGACAAACTGGGCAACATCTTTAGCCCTTGAAATGGAAAATCTATGTCCAGCCAGAACAGCTGTGGGCATCTGTTCAGTCCTGAGTCTAGTCAAAGAGGATTGCCATTTATTATTGAGATCCAACTGTAAATACCTTTCTCCCCTACAATCTAATTTCCAAAGAGTATATAAAGGGGCAATGTGAGTAGTTCTAGCCACTGCAAAATCATTCTGCCTGGCAATATTTGTATCCTCTGGAAAATCCAAACCTTTTCTATGGGGGAGAAAGATCTTTCGTTATCTTTTGAGATGCTAGTATCCCATCCCAGAAGGTATAAAAGTGCAAGGAAAAAAAGCTAACAAGGATGATTGGAGAGGAGGGGGATTAATAATAACTTCTATGTAGCATAATTTAAGCAGACAAGATGGTACAAGGGGCAGGATTTTAAACCAAAATCCTGCCATTCTAATAATATTAGTTAAAATAGAATTCATTCCCATCTCTAATATTGGAAAAGATGCAGGAGTTGAGGGAGGAAGAGCCCTAAGAAACTTGTTCTGAGGTATGTCTACATCATTGCTCACAGAATAACCCCAATACTTCAGCGCTGTATAAGAACTGAGTGGTAACTTTGGCTTTGTATGCTGATATAGGAGCTTGGACTGATTGTCCTGGTGTGTTTTCATAAAATTTCTTTATAGCCACAGCTGATTGGGCTGCCTTAGTTTTAACTGACTGAATATGAGGTTTCCATGATGGAGAAGCTATGAATAAGACACCCAAATATCTATAGGTTTTGACAACTTCAAGTTTGGCTCCCCCCCCATATTTCACAGATATCTCATCAAACTACTTCCCCAATACATTATTTTGGATTTATCATAATTTATCTTTAGGTTATTTTGTCCACAAAGATGCTCAAAAGTTGTAATTGCTCTCTGTAATCCAATAGGAGTTCTTGACAGTATGACGGTGTCATCTGCATACATTAAAATAGGAATCAGGGCTGCTAATAATTTTGGGGGATGAAAATGGGCATCCTGCATATTTCCAATAATATTATTTATGTAAAGATTAAATGAAAAAGGGGCCAAAATGCAAAAAGGGGTTAGACAACGATGTATATGAATTTTTTGTGTAAGTTCACCCTTCAAGCCCCACCTAACTTAGGCCTGTGTATCTTTATAATATTTTATCAACAAATGCCAAAGAGAAGGGTCAGTCCCATAACTTCTGAGTGTCTCCCAAAGCTTACTTCTATCTATACTATCAAAAGCTCTTGACAAGTCTACAAATGCAATATACAGTGTGCTGATTTGTGCATTTGCATATACTTGTGTATCAAAAAATTGAAGAAAAATATGTTATCAAAAGTGGAATATCCGTCCCTAAATCCGGTGTGATGTTCTTGTAATATGTTTTTCCCCTTTTACCCATGCTGTGAGATGATATAACAAATGGTGTCTGAAAATTTTAGCTGAAACGTCTATCAAACTTATAAGGCAATAAGATTCTGACTTATCTTTTAAACTTTTCTTGAAAATCGGTACAATAATACTCCCTTTCCAGGAATCTGGGATTTGGCCCAACTCAATTATAGAGTTATATCATTTTTCCAAGATTGGAGTGCTGTGGACTCTAAATTGGTGGTGTTCAAGAAGATATTGGATAAGATTTGGTCAGGGATGATTTGGGAGTAGCTACGCTTGTGTTCTGTTATGGGTATTTTTCATGCTTCTGGGATGTTGGTTTCCATGTGGGGCTGAGAGAGTTTTTTTTGTTTTTTTGTTCTTTTTTTTCCCCCATCCTGATGTTGTATTTGTTCATGGGGGTTTTGGCCTTCCTCAGAAGCACTGGGTGTTGGCTTCAGCTAAAGCTGGGGATGGTGACTGGGCTATACCAGTGCTCCTGTTGAGATGGAAACCTGGAAGTTCCTGGATAGAAGATCTACCCCTCAGCTTGGGGTCACACCGATTGTGATTATTTGGCGTCAGTAAGGAATTTTACCCCATTGTCAGATTGGTGTGGCTTGTGGGGATTTTTGTTTTCCTCTGTAGCGGGAGCATGGCCCTCTTCCTTGGATCTCTCCAGCATATTTTAACAACTCTTGCAGCAGCAGGACATTGACTACCACCTCTTGTGACAGGGTGCTAGGCATCATGGTTGTGTGACAATTGATTGTGTAGCTTTGCTAATAGGTTAGACAAGGATTTGTATCAGATGTTTCAGCTAGGCATGATCCTGCCTTGAACAGTGGTTGGACTAAACCTCTGGAGGTCCCTTCCAGCCCTACTTCTCTATGATCTCTCTGACAACAAATTGGTATGCATACCAAAGTAGTAAAATATGGTATACTTGCATGGATATCTGTGTGGTAACAGGTAATTGTTTTTCTTATGGAATCATTAAATTTTGATTGGTTTCTATAGTTATTCAATGTTTAACAAAGTTATAAAAGATGTAACTTCTTTTTTTTTGCCCTTGGAACATGTGTCCTGTGTACATGTCCCCTGTTCCAGTTAGCTTAATCAGTCAGCTGACAATGATTAAAGGCTCTAGTTATATTCAATATGTTGTTTCTTTAAGCTTAGTAAGTACTCTGGGCAACAAACCAGGGATGAGGCTGAGCTGTGCAGGGCTGGGGCCCAGCCAACCTAGACACTTCCAGTAATACTGATAGGACCTCCTAGATCAGTTCCTTTCTTGAACAGGAGTGGCTGTACCAGCATAAACGTGCTTATGTCTCTAATTATACCCCCACTGTAACCATCCTAGGATTAGGGGTGTTTGCACTGATGGAGGTTTTGAGGGCTGATACTGATAGCTGATTTTTAAGGAGATGTATCGACCGATACTGATCTGATTTCCAGTACAGCTGGTAAGTCTGTGGTGGAAAGGAGCATGGGAGGGGCAGATCAAGGCCCCCGCAGTGAGGGAAGGAGTGGGGCTGGGGCTGCACTTGAGGCAGGTGGTGGTGCTGGGAGGGAGACCCTGGGGGCAGGCTGTTGCCCCCCTCCCAGTGCTGTCGCTGCCTACTCCAAGCTCAGCCCTGGCCAAACCCCCCCTATGCACCAGGAAGAGCCCAGTGGCACCCCAGCCTGCAGTTGCAGCTGCAGCCCACCCCACCCTGCCCCATGCAGAGGCAGGGGCACATCCCTCCCCATCTCCAGGTCCACCCAGGGTATGCATAGCAGCAGGAGCTGCCCCTCCCCCATGAGCTGCAGCTCCATCCCACACCCTACCCCTGCTGGGCAGCCCCATTCCATCCCTTGCTGCAGGGGCATTGATCTGCTTCCCCCACGCCTCTTCCCTCCCTGTCTACCACAACAGACTTACCACCTGCACGTAGCTCACCAAGCTGCTGGGCTGTGCTCTTCACTGCCTGTGTGACGCACGCATGTACCAGCCAAATTATTGGCCAAGTCAGGCTGATTTCCAGTACAGTTAATTTTTTTTATTTTGGTGCTGATCCAATATTGGACCGATGTATCGGTGCACCTCCTACCTAGGATAGTGAAAGCAATACAAACTTGCATATGTTGACAAGGCCTAGCCACTTCGCTATAACTGCTGGAGAAATTTTCCCCAGAGAGAGTCATCCACACAGAAAAAATGAAGCAGAGCAGGGAACTTTGGCCTTAGAGGGAGAAGCAGGATGAGAGGAGATGAGTTCCTGGCCCCCACTCCACAGGTGTTGCCATTTTCCTGCTACCTTTTGCCTTCATAAGAGGCTGTTTGCTGAGATGTAACCTGCAGTCAGGATTGTTCAGCTGTCACCATTCAGCCATATTGGAAGCCTCTTTGCTGACTTTGGGATTAGACCAACAAAGGCAATGATGCAGCAGTCTCTCACTATATCTTAAGCCTTTGGCCCAGGCTTGGAGTTGCATGTTCTTGGCATGATCTGCCCAGCTTGGTTGGTCTATGCATATTCTCAAATGCTGCAAGACTGGAAGGACTGGAGGACGGGAAGAAATACGTTTCCCAAACTAACATTTCTTTGCTTTTTTTTTTCCTCCCCTGCTTTGTGTCTCCCAACCATTGCACACCGCAGACTAAAGTAGAAGACATTGTACAGGAAGTTTTCAATGCTTACAGGACGAATCATCATGCCTCACAGTAAGTTATTGTTGTAACATGAAGAAGCCTGGTGGGAAACTCTTGGGGTGGAATCTCTGGAAGCTTGGTAGGGTCTAGCATGTTTGAAAGCAGTGTGGCTGGCTGTGTTTAGCTGGGGCTCTGTCACATTGCCTTGTGTTACCCGTGTTCTGCTGGAACTTTGTCTGGCTAAGCTAGCTTGAAATGATCTCATCTCCTTTGCTTCTCTGCTTTGACATGTCTACTTTGCAGTTAACTTCTGTTCCCACTGAAAATTCAGCGCAACCCTTGTGCCATCTATACAGAAAAACCTTTGAGTCACACATGGAGGGGCTGTAAGCACAGGCTTCCTTGCCTGGCTTTGGGTATGGATCGGAGCCTAGTCTCTGATCTGTCTAGAACAGACTACCCCCAGAAGTGGTAGTCACCTTCCCTAGGGATCTTCAGAAGACAGCTGGATGCGCACCTTACTGGGGTTCATCTGACCTCAGCAGTCTTTCCTGCCTTGAGCACGGGGGCTGGACCTGATGAGCTCTGAGGTCCCTTTTAGCCCCTAACTTCTATGACTGAATCTTTGACAGGCAGGCAGGGGCAGATAATAACTATCTTTCTAAATTTTTTAGGCGTCCTGTGGGCTAGGTAGAATGGCCTGGCAGGCTGGATCTGGCCTGCAGGCTGTATTTTGCCCACCCCTGTTCTAGCCAAAGGGGATGACCTGGTGAGAGAGACCCTATGGGAAGAGGGACTGGAGAAGGAGGGAGTTCAGTTAGGGTGGTTGTTCCTCAAAAGAGCAATCTTCAGAGTGCAGAAAAGGTCCATTCCTGTATGCAGAAAAGGTGGTAAAGGGGCCAGGAAGCTCACTTGGCTTACCAGAGGAGTCGAGGAATGCTGAAAAAAGAAAAAGGAGGCTTATGGACAATGGAAACAAGGTGTAGTCACCAAGGAGGAATACACAAGTGTAGCCCGTATTTGTAGGGAGAGGATAAGGAAGACAAGGGTGGTAACTAAGATCAGGTTGGCCACTGAAACCAAGTACAATAAGAAGTTCTTTAGGTATATAGGGAGCAGGAGGAAGACCAAGGGATATGTGGGGCCCTTGCAGAATGGAATGGGACAGCTGATAACAGACAGTTGGGAGAAAGCTGAAGTCTTTAATACACTGGTGTTCCTGCATAAAAATGGTGGTCGCCCACCTGGTTGGATACTAGATGGACGTGGGGGGTGGGGGGCGCAATTGCCAACCAGTGGTCAGTGTTGAACTGCACTTACAGAGGCCAAACATCTTCAAGTTGGCAGGACTGGGTTGACTACAGCCAAGAGTGCTGGGGGAATTGGCTGGAGTCATTGTGGGACCGTTGGCAAAAGGTATTTGAAGACTTGTGGTGCTTGGGAGAGGTCCTGGAAGACTGGAAAAGGGCCAGTGTGGTGCCAGTCTTTAAAAAGGGAAGGAGGGAGGATCTGGAAAACTTATAGGTCAGTTTGACCTCGATAGCAGGTAACATTTTGGAAGAAATCATCAAGAAGTCCATTTGTGAGAGACTGGCAGAAAGCATGATGCTGAAGGATAGTCGATATGGTTTCATTACAGGCACTTCGTGTTTGACCAACCTCATTTCCTTCTATGATCAAGTAATGACCCGCTTAGATGTGGGAGACACAGTTGATGTCATACTTGGATTTTAAAACGGCATTTGATACAAAAATGAACAAACTGGGGGATTGTGGGCTGGCAGAGTCCACGGTCAGGTGAGTTGGGAACTGGTTAAGACAGTTGTACCCAGAGAGTGTTAGCAAACGCATCTGTATTGTCTTGGCAGGAAGTGGCCAATGGTGTCCCTCAGAGCTTGGTTTTTGGCCTCATGCTGTTCAACATCTTTATCGACGATTTAAATTATGATGCGGAAAGCACACTGGCCAAGTTTGTGGATGATATTAAGTTATGGGGAAAAGTGGTCATGCTAGGAGATAGGATGCAGATCCAAACGGACCTGGACAAGCTGGAAAGTGAGTGGAGTGAAACTGGATGCAGTTCAAGAAGGATAAATGAAGAGTTTTTTTCATCTGGGGAGAAGTAATCAGTGACATGAATATAGGTTAGGAGGAGATGTCCTGGCTGAACAAGACCTTGGGGTTATGGTTCATTACAGGATGAACATGAGCTAGGTAATACAGTTCTCAACCTTGGAAGTCTTCAAGAGGAGTCTGGGCAAACACCTTGCTGGGATCATTTGAAGTCAGCAGTATTCTTGCCCAGAGAAGGGGGGTTGGACTCAATGATCTTTTGAGGCCCCTTCTAGCCCTTAATTTCTATGAACTTTTCTGCTTTGCCCAGGTAGTGTCCTGGTGTTCTCTTAGTGGGCCAGCTTCCATTCTCACCTCTGCAGTGTAACAGAATAGGTCCAATGAGAAGGTGGTTGCAGGGTGAGACTATGGTGAGAGGGTGCTTAAGACTGTAACAACATCAGTGGCTTGGTTCTAGACCAGATCAAGAACAGTTCCTTGTTTGGTTTAATATGCATACTTAGTCTCTGCTGCTTGACTACCTGTAATGGCCCCCTACCCCATTACAAGGGAGACTGAGGGGTTTAAGGTTTGCTCTCACTGCTACCTCCCTTGCGCCTTTCCCCAGCCCTTTTTTCCTCATTTTCACCTCCATCTCTCTTGTACACACAGACACTTGCACACTGTCCCTTAACCTTACTATGTAATCTGAGTTGGTGCATCTCTGGGTGCTTGCATGGTTTGCACACAGGCTGAGGATATGAAACAAGCTGGCCGACATCCATGTGCAGACAGAGCTTGCTGACCCAGGAGGTGGAAGTGAAGGGTCAGGTGACCCAGAGCCTGCTACATAAGCCCAAGTCTGGGCCAGAGAGGGGCAGTCTGGCTGCAGGAGCTGCTAAGGGTGGAGGTAGACTGCAGCAGGAGAAAGCAGCAGCTGGGACCAGCAGGGAGTGAGACTCCCAGGAGCTGCAGCAGGGGTTCTTCCCTCAGAGCAGAGTGGAAGATGTTGTGCAGAGGAACCAGCTAAGTTCCCAGACTACAGAGGAAGGGGAAAACCTGCCATAACCCATACCAATCTGACTATGGGGCAAAATCCCTGTGTGACCCCAGATATGGTGATCAGCCTGACTCCAAGCAGAGGGGAAATACTCTCTCTAGCCCAGAACTTCTGGGTTTGTCACAGTAGGAACATTGGCATACCCCAGTCGCAATCCCTAGCTTTGTCTGCAGCCAGTGTTCAGTGTTTCTGAGGAAGGCTTAAAAAAACGCCAAAACAACCAACACCTTGCCATACACAGCAGCAAGAGGTAGGCAAATTCTGAGAAACAGCTTCCCTAAGCAATCTTTTCCACTCCTCTAATAGTGAAGAAGTTTTTCCAGGTATCCAGTTTGAACCTACTCAGCTGCAACTTCAAGCCATTGGTCTGTGTCTTACTTTCTGCAGCAAGAGAGAAAAGGTGTTTTCTCTCTTCAAATACCTGAGAGCTACTATAGAGAAGATTGCTATCGTGTCCCCTTTTAAGCACCATTTCCTCACATGGAACCTGCTTATTTTGTTCAACCTTACGTTGTAGGACTTGGCTTCCAAGTCCTCTATCATTTCTGTCACTTGCCTCTGGACTTCCGCTGACCTTTCCACATCCTTTTTAAAATGTGGAACCCAAAAATGTACACAGTACCCTTTGCAACATCTCTTCTAAGTGGAAGGTTAGTGTCACAGCTAGCGTTTCCTGAACTGGCTGGAGCTGCCTCTTTGGACTTCGAGGCAGCATTGGCTGCTGCAGGGCTGCGGCAAGGAGACTCCTGCTGTACCTTTCAGCTGGGAGCTTTTGGCAGAGGAATGTAGGATGCATTATCTAGCAAATGATTTACTTGAACAGGCCATGCCAGAAGCAGTCACTTTGCAAAAAGTAAGCAAGTGTTATCTCTTGGCTACTGGGAGGACGTAATGTTGCCAAGATGCTTATAATTCAGGGGTGGGCAAAATATGGCCCATGGTGGGTGTTTTTCTAGCCTGTGGTGGGTCTTGGTCTTACCTTGCCCAGGCACTGTCCAGCCATGGCATGTCCTGCTGCTCCCTGGGCAGTAGTGGGGTTGGGGTGTCTCTGCAGCTGGACTGCCTTTCTAGGCAGCCCAAGTGGCAGTGGCTCCTTCTGGCTGCTGCTGTCACTGGCCCCAACCCCGTGGTACCATTTGGGACCCGTGCTGCACAGCCCTGAGCCCATGGGCTCTGTGCCTGCTCCAGGCTCACCTGCCCAGGCTCAGCAACAGCAGCGCTGGACAGAAACTGTTGCTCAGTGTGGGGGGGGAAAAGCAGCCCCTTCCCTTTGCTGCTGTTGCCGGGCCATTCCTGCTGCAACTGCCTGGAGCCTGCGCTATACCAGGCTGCCCTGAGTCCATGCTGCTGTAACTGCCACCTCCCAGCTGCCCAGTGGTGGCAGCCAAGGTGTGGGCTCTGGGGGGCTGCAGCAGGAATGGCTGACAGCAATGACGGGGAGAGGCCACTTTCCCCCTACACTGAGCAACAGCTTCTGTCCAGCACCACTGCTGCTGAGCCTGGGCAGGTGAGCCTGGAGCAGGCACAGGACATGCAGGGTCAGGGCTGTGCAATGCGATTCCCCACCAGTACTGCAGGGCTGGGGCTAGCAGCAGTGGAAGCTGCTAGGAGCTGCCTCCACTTGGGCTACCTAGAAAGGCAGTAAGAGTTATGGATCCACACCACTCCTACTGTGTGCCCAGGGGGCAGCAGTATGTGCCATGGGTGGGCAATGTGGAGTAGGCTAGGTGCGGGCTGTGCCCAAGTTCTAGCTTATCTGCTCTGGCGGGGGTGAGTCGGGAGTGGATCCAGGGCAGGGGTGGGGCTGCGCACTGTTGGCAGTGGTGGGGAGACACACTGTAGGGTTTGCAGGCTCCAGGCTGTGGGGTAAGGATGAATGCTGACCAGTTTTGGGGGGCACACTCAAGGGCATCTCATGCAGTCCCCACCATAACCACACCTTTCCCCCCCCACACACACAATCACCCCACAGACACTATACCCGCCCCTCACACCTGTCTCCACATGCACACCTGTGGGCCTCTGGGGGGGAGCCTACTCACTGTTGCATGCACACAGCTCTCTACACATCCCCTACAGCCACCTTCTCCCCTATACCTACCCACCCACCAACCAACCAATATCCATGCACACACATACCCACAGCCCCCCACAAACCTCATACCCCCACAATATACAAGAGTAAGACTTCATTTTGAGCTATTATGCAATCACCTCTATATACATGACCCAAACACACAATAAAATCAGGACAAAAATATATATATATTTTTAAATAAAGTTAAAACATGTTATTGCTTGTTTGATTTTTACTACAGGTTTCCCTTGATTTATGTGGTACGCACCTTCCTGGAAAACTGCATATAAATCTAATTCACATGAAGGGAGCCTAGTTTATAAAGTAACAAATAGGGATACGTTCCCATGGCAGTGAAGGAGGGAGTAAGGCTGGGACTACGGAAAGGGCGGAGGGGGACACAGCATGGTGCAGACAGTTTGGCCATTCCCAGGGCTGCAGCAGGGAGCAAAGCAGAGGGAACTGTCGGTGTGGGAGACCGGAGGAGGGGCGGCATGGCTCTTGCTGCTACATGCCACCTGGGAGGGCTGTGGGTTGGCAGGCTGCACTGGGCTTTTCCTGGAGGGTGTGCACCCCCAGATCTGCATGCAGGCTGGGTCTGGTGGTGGCACCAGGCTCTTCCTAGTGCTTGGGGGGAGGGCCATGGTGATGAGAGGGGACTAGTGCCACCTCAGTTTGCCGTAGCCCACACAACCTGCATTCCTAGTGCCACTGCTGGCCACCTGCTCATTCCGCACACAGATCCAGGGGTACGTGCCCCCCTGGGAAGAGTCTGGCACGGCCTCGCAGCCCTCCTGGGGCGGGGAGTGTAGCAGAAAGAGCTGCACCCCCCCAGTCCCATTCCCTCTGCTTTGGTTTGTTCCCTGCTGTAGCCCTAGGAGTGGCTGATGGGCTGTGCTGTGCCCCTTCCCCAACAGACTTACCTTGCATACAGTACTGACCCCTGGTTCTACCGCTTTTACAAGACAGTTCTGGTATTCACTAATGGCAGCCAATACACACAAGCACAGGGTGGTGGTGACTGTTTAGTTGGTGTGAAAGGAGGCTGCACTGTGCTCCAAACCCCCCAGGGCTCCACTTGTCCCACTCACCCCACCTCCTGGGCTGTACCATGCCGTGGTGCAGGCAGGTAGTGTTGGCTGCTCCTGGGGCAGCTGCAGCTGTTATGGCTTCTAAGTGTCCTGATAACTTATCTCCTACCCTTCAGTGATCAGAAACTGGTTTAAACCTGTAACAGAACAGAAGGTCAGTGCACAGAAACCAGTTTCAAAACAGCTGAAACTGGTTTAAGATAAACCTGGCTGAATGTAGTTATCAGACTTAGCTGATATGGGTCAAGCCAGTTTAAGAAACTTCTGTCCCAGACCCCTTCCTCTGGTTCAGGTTAACTCTCAGTCTTGCAGCATCCCAGCATTTTGCAGCCCTGGGCTGAGCTGTGCTGTCTGCTCTGAAAAGCAGGGTTGGCCCCACCCGTCTGTTCCTTAGCTGGAGCAGTGATGGCTGGCTGGCAAAGGGGTTGGGGGTAGGGGCAAGGGGTAAGCCCAGATGGGAATGCATCCCAGTCTGCAAGGTGTGGGGAGGCCCCCAGGCAAACCCTGGCTGGGGTCAGGCCAGGGATGGAGGTTAAACAGTCCTTCCCCAGGTCAAATTTACTGCTGGCTGCAATTGTGGGCTACAAATCCCAGCGGCACCTGGAAGCAAGAAGAAGTGATGAGCAACCCTGCAGAGTCCTGCTGTTGTGGCTCTAGACTGCAAATCCCAGAGACCTTGGGGGCAGCAGGAAGAAGCAGCAAACACATAGCCTGTGCTGACTACATGCCAGGGGGCTGAGCTTTAGTAGCCCTTGGCTTCTGGTCTGATTTCCTGAATCAAAAGTGAATGTCTGTTCACTTCTGTTTTCAATTTAATCTTTGCATTTTAGATTAACCTGCAAAGACTGAATCAATTCAGCCTCAGGCCTTTTGACTGTCTGTACTTGGCCCGTAAGATTGGGCTCCTAATATAGTCCGTGGCCTGTTGTGACCTATACATAAAACTTTTCTAAAAAGGTTACATGAATATATTGTCTCAAATAGTATATAATTAGAAGTTATAATCCTTATTTAATGTATTTTAAATTAAAACTATTTTATACAGGTTTATTTTTTTAAAA
>NW_017728937.1:6127776-6149965 GCF_001723895.1 Crocodylus porosus | reverse complement strand
AGTTATAATCCTTATTTAATGTATTTTAAATTAAAACTATTTTATACAGGTTTATTTTTTTAAAAAGCATCTTAACAAAAAATGATTAAATTAAAAAAATCTCATTTAAATAAAATCTGATTTTTTTTTTTTTAATTGTTGATTTTTATCCACCATGCTTGAACTGAAAGAGCAGTGATCCTGCTGGTAAAGGTGGCATGAAGAATCAAAGAGCTCTTGGTTTGTGTCTTTCAGATTTGTTCTGCAGCGGGAGAAGCATTTCCACTACTTGAAGAGAGGCCTGAGACAGCTGACAGATGCCTATGAGGTAGTTGCTTGGCTCCAGCTCTTCCCTCTCACTGTCATCAGCCGCTTGCTGCCAGCTCCAGGACCAATGCAGAACCAGGACACCAGGAATCTGTCCTTGTTTCTCCACTTGAAGAACACCTCCCCACTTTCCTTTTCCTCCAGCTATGTACACTTTACATGTGGCTTGCATTTAGTGTTTTGCCAAAGGGTGCTTGGACAGGTCAGAGAGGCAGCACTTGGTTCTGCTGACTGTTTTTTCTGTATCACTGGCTGTCACATCCCTTGCATGGACATGGGACCAATACCATTGGCTCTCAACTTTGTTTAATTTCCAGTCTTTCTAGGCAGCCAGTGTAATTTCAGTTTAGTGCTTTCTTCCCTTGTGCTTTCTGCTGTGAACATTTTCAGAGGGTCACAGCATGCAGTTAAATAGCTATAATGTCATGCCCTGGAAGTGGCTTGATTTTTAGCAAGTAAAATGAGTGCTGCTGTGCATGTGGCCTGGAAAACGTCTTTGGGGCCTTTAGCATGGGAAATGGTTACTGCCTGATTTTGCTTTTTTATAGGGCTATTTTTCCTTGCAGTTCTCAGGGCAGCATGGACACTGATATCTACGCTCTTTCCTCCTGCACCGTTTTTGTGTCCTACACTGACCACTGTCACTGTAGAGCTGTATTTATTTCTTGCTGTTGTATTTCCACTGCAGAGGCCTTTTTCTTGCTGCTTGTCCTCTGCAGCCCTTTCCTCATCTCCCTGCACCAGTGTAACAAGATCAGTCTGTATCATCAACTGGGACCTGATGGGTGTCTTCTTTCCCCATCTGTAGTGTCTGGATGCTAGCCGTCCCTGGTTGTGTTACTGGATATTGCACAGTCTGGAGCTGCTGGAGGAGCCCATCCCGGAGTCGGTGGCTTCAGAGTAAGTTTTGTTTGGTGCCTGCCATTCCATCTGTAGCAAATTCCTGTTGCAACAAAAGACTCCGGAATTGAAAAGGCAGACCCCCTTCGCTTGGTCTGGCATGCTATTGGCCAGACAGAGTAGTTGGGAGAGGGTCCGTGTGGACACTGGAGTGATCCCAGTTCCTGTATTTTGAACCAGGAAGGGTTACTGGTATTCATTGTGAAGTAAGTGGCCTTGCTTAGCACAGGCTGGAGAACATGATCTAGCAATCCCTGCCCTGAGTCCTGTGTGAGGTGATTGAGAGAGGAGGGCATCTCCTAACATTCTGAAGAAATCCTCCTCTCTCTTCCCTCCCATGGGTCATTTCAGAGGTACCCTCTCTCTCTCACTTGCTTTCTTTCTGGTTCAGGCTGGTCAACCAGGTCACTGGGCCAGATAAATTCCGGAGGGGAGGGGGGAGCTCTCTTCTTCCGTTGGGCATTTTGAAAAGCTCACAAGGAAAGTGCCTCCAGGCTGCCGCCTGGATGAATTCCTGTAAGTAAAAACTTGAAAATTAGCCAGGAGTTAGGATTTATGTCTAGGCAGACACATTATAAAAGGACTATTACATCCAAGATTGTGTGAGACTGATTATGTTTGCTCAAAATGTATTCTGACTTCCTTGTTCTACCCCCGCTCTCCCCTCAAATCCTCCTCTTCCCCGATCAATAAAGGTATTGGGTTTTTTTGCTCCTGGCCCAGCCAGCAGAGTTTGTCTGTGTATGTTCCCTCAGTCATACCTGAGGTTGTCTTGGGATGCTTTGGGCTAAAAGAGGCACCCAGGAATATTACCAGTGGGCAAAGCACTCCCAAGGCTTGCAGGGTCTGTGTGACCCAGGCTGCACAGAGCCTAACAGAGACCAGTGCCCGAGTGGTGGCAGTTACCCTGGGTGTTCTCCAGGATGTGGGACAGCTGGCTGGAGGCACTTTGTGGGAGACTTCCAGAGCAAGGTTTTTGGGCCTGGCACAGAGGCAAGTGCCTCTGCATAGTAGCACACCCTACTGTGCCACCACAGGAGTCATTGGTTGTACGTTAATAAAATTCACTCGTTAATGTTCCTGTCTTTCAGGGTTTGTCTCTTGTCTCCTGGTCTCCCTTTCTGGATTGAAGGGATTTCATAGCCAGAAGGCACCACTGTGCTGTCTTGATTTGACTCAAGCCTGAGATCCCTCTGCAGCTCATAATTCCTACCCAAGCTAGGGCTCCTAGGTTGTGTCCACAAGCATCATAGGACTTGATTATCCATAACAGATCTGAAACCTCCCTGAACTGGCATACCTGCCTTATGCATTCAAATGGAGCAAAGTGCCATTGGAGGGGACAGACTCTTAGTCTGGCTGTGCTGTTGTTACCTGAGTACATGTGTATGGACCTGGGACCTTACCTTGCTATCCTCCCAGTGAAACACAGCCTGCACCCATTGGTGGAGGACTGTCAGGGAGGGAGACATGCATGTTGTTGAACTGCTTTTTACAGCACAAGGGGAGTGGGGCTGCCCTGTAACCTTCCCTGCCACTTTGGGTCTGTACTGGGCAAAGTGTGTTCTGGACTTCTCAGACTGTAGCCAGCGTTCTTGAACCAAAAGACTGGCCCCTGTGTGCTCAGATTTCACCCCTCACCCATCAACCCACATGGCCTGATAACTCCTCTCTTCACTGAAGGCATTGGGAGAACACTCCACACACTGAGATGCTGCTAGGCCCTATTGGCAGCTCCTTCTCAGTGCAGGCCTCCTGACTCTCTGGCCCCAATATCCTGCTGCCCTTCCATCCTGTACAGTGGGTACCATCTCCAGTTGGGTTGTGAATAACTTGCCAAACCCTCGCATTCAGTCAGGATCCACCTAGCTTTTCAAAGATGGTGCTGGGATTTTCCATTGCTCCATACACCTATCCCTCACCTTCAGATGGCTAGGTTTGATGACTGCTGAAATAGTTTCTCTCCCTGTGGGGAGATCAAGGTCACCCAGTTGAAGTGCCAGAAGGGCCGAATCATGCATGCATATGTTTGACCTTTCAAAACCAACATTGTCTCCTACTCGCCTCTTCTGATTCCAGTGTCTGCCAGTTTCTAAGCCGGTGCCAGAGCCCCCAGGGTGGTTTTGGAGGGGGGCCCAGCCAGCACCCACATCTTGCTCCCACGTATGCAGCTGTCAATGCTCTCTGCATCATTGGTACTGAAGAGGCATTCAATGTCATCAACAGGCAAGACAGTCTGGTCTTCGGGTGTCTGGGCCTGCTGGGGGTGGGGTGGGGTAGGGTAGGGGAGGAGCAAAATAAGTTCCTTTATAAAGCTGTATATCAGCCTGACTGGTGTGTATTCCTGGGGCTTTCAGCTGTTCCTATTGATGGGTTGGGTCGTGTGTGTGGTAGGACTGTACTCTCAGTGATGCCCTTTCTACCTTTCAGGAAGAAGCTCTTAGAGTATCTGTATTCCCTGAAGCAGCCTGACGGCTCCTTCCTCATGCATATTGGAGGCGAGGTCGACGTCAGGTGAGTAGGGTCTCTGGTTTCTTAGCACTGTCCTGAACATGAGTGTGCATGTGCAAAATACCAGGAGTGTAGTGCTTTTCCCAGCTGGGATCCTGGGTTCTCTGCTGCACAGTGGCTGGGCTCAAGGGAGGAGTGAGTTGGCCTTGGCTTTACACTGTGACCTTTGGTCAAAAGCCCATCTTCATCCTTTTCCCCTCTGTAAAACATAGGCGTACAAAATTCCTAGACCAGAAGGGTTCCTCAGCTTACCAAGTCCAACCCTTTGCCCTGAGCCAATTAACTTAGTGGTTCAGAAAGGATGCACCCAGCTAGACCAAAACAAAGCCCCTTTATAATGAAATAAACATACTGTAATGTGTCTGGTGGGTCTGGCACCTGGTGCCCCCTGTGATCCAACCGGTCTGCTGGCTCTCTTTTGGCCCCACCTTGCCTCCAGTCTCTCACCTGCCATAGCTTTGTTATGCTTGGGTTTACTGAGGAGGCAGTCCCTGGGGTCTTAGGAGTAGTCCTGGTTTCTTTGATGGCCAGTTCTGTCTTTGCAGCATCTAACCCACATCAGGGGTCTGTGTTCCCTCAGGGCACTTCCTCTTTGGCTTCCAAGAACCTGTTGGGGCTTCAGGCATCCCATCCTTGGCCCCCTTTTTCTCTAGCTGAATCCCATCCTTGGTCCCCTTTTTCTCTAGCTGAATCCTCAGCCTTGGTGTACTGCCTGAGACCTCAGCTTCTGAGCCTTGGCCCTGAATTGGCTGCAGTGTGTCCTAGGGATTCAGTTTCACCCTGCCAGCCTCAACCTCTTCAGTTTGGGTCTAGCTTTTGTTGCTGGTAGTGAGAAGTACCTCCTAAACACCCCACCCATGGCTGCCTCCTCCCCTGCAGCCACAATCCAGTTCTCCAGTTGAATGCAAACAAAAAAGGCCTGACTTAACTGGTCCTAACATAAACTCCTCCAGGTCTCCAGGTGGGTATGCTTGACTCCAGTTTCTAGTTAGCTCAACTAGAAGCCCTGTGTCTTGCAGCAGCCAGAGCCAGAACACCCTCTCCCAGGCCAGAAGCTAGACTTAATATGCCTCAAACCCAGCCCCCTTCTGGTCACAAGACCCTGTCTCCTGCACCAAGGCTGCTAATTCCCCATTAACTGCCTACCCTTTTCTAGCTCCTGGCTTAGTTCACTTCCGCAGCTACTATATGCTGCCACTTTGCCCTCAGGCTTCCTGAATTCCCCCAGCATCCCTGGAAACAGGGGCAGAGGTTCCCTGTTACACATACATACTGGGAATTGTATCAGCATCATAATTCTCCTGCCTGGACAAGTGTTTAACTGCCAACAAGCAAGCACTGGAGTTCAGAGCTGTCTAGGAAGTTGATCCAGAGCAGAATTTGATCAAACATACAGCCTGTGGGCTGCACTGAGGTCAGTGACCTGGGCCATCAGGCCCACAGGCTTTTGTCCCAGCTCTGAACACGGTGGTGGGACACTCCCTGTGGTGGCTGGCAGCATCAATCAACACCATTTGCAGAAGCCCTGCCAGTGTGACCAGCGCTGAGGCAAAAGACCCAGTTCAGTGAGCTCTATCTGAGTGGTCTTGCAGCTTCTGCCTATGGTGTTGCTGGAGCTGCTGCATTCTGTCAAATGCCAAGGTGCAGGCTGCCACTGTGGGAAGCTCTGCCTTGATGTTCTGGCCACAGTTACAGGGCTTCTGCCCACAGCACTGATGGAGCTGCTGGGGCTCTGGGCGCTGCTGACTCTTACAGCCAGGCTGTCTGTGTCCTGAGCAGAGCTCTGGTTCTGGATGTGGTAGTGGAGTTTTTGTCCACCATGATGCTCAAGTTGCCAGTGCAAGAGCTGAGAGTGTTTCAGGCCTTCAGTGCAACTTCCTCAGCTCTCACTATCGGGCATGGGGAGGCAGTGAGGCCTGAAGATAGAGCTGGCAGTTGGGAGAGATGGGTTCTGTTTACAGCTCTGCTATTTTTCTGCTGGTGACCAGTGACTTCCCTTCCTTGTGCCTCAGTTTTACTGTCTGGGTAGTGGGGATAGTGACCCTAGCCTGCTTTGTGATCCATAGGTAACGGGAGCTAAACATTTCTACTTACATTATTGACAGCGTAACTTCTCAGGGGGAAGAGGAAGGGACAACTCTGAATGACCAGCACTCCTGGGGAGAACAGTGACCTGTCCTGATGACCAGGCTCATATTGGCAATTGTGGAATCCAGGGGGAACTTGGAGGCCAGGAGGGTTGGTAGGAATTTGTATGACACATGGTCCAGGTCTGCCTGTCCATGTAGTAAATAGCTGGGTAATGATGGCCTTTTCTCTCTGTCTATGAACCCCAGGAGTGCATACTGTGCTGCCTCAGTGGCCTCACTGACCAACATTATCACACCTACACTCTTTGAAGGGACAGCTTTGTGGATAGCCAGGTGAGCAATGCATTGGGGCTGCACCAGCAGCACTGTGACATGGGGGCAGACCCATGGATGTCCACAGGGCTCCACATACAGGCAATGGCCTGTGCAGATGGTTGTGAGGAAGGGGCCTGTAGACAAGGGAAGCCTCAGGTGTCAGCCTTATAGTGACTATTCTGTTCTCTTGCTGATCCGATGAGACAGGTGCCAGAACTGGGAGGGTGGCATTGGTGGAGTCCCTGGCATGGAGGCTCACGGAGGGTACACTTTCTGTGGACTAGCTGCATTGGTCATCCTGAAGAAGGAGCACTTGCTGAATCTGAAAAGCTTGTTGGTAAGTGAGCTCCAAGGAGCTCTTACACTCCTTAATAAGACTCCAGGACTGAAGAGATCCTTTATCATCTCTGACTTCACCTGACGTGGTCTGGGTGGGGTGTGATGGTGTTGCAGGACAGTTTAGGAGTGGTGGACTGGGTGGAGTTGCCCCTCTGCAAGACTGAGTCCAGGTCTAGGAGTCGGTGTGGAGACCTGAATGTGTTTTCACTGCCTGGGACTTCTGTCTTCCCTGTGATAGGATGAACGAAAGAGTGGCTAAATGAAGCCTAGCACCCTTAATGCTGGCCCTTTTCTCATGCTACTGGAAGGAGGTGATTACCCTTCCTGCAGAAGAGGATCCTGCACAGGCTTGCATCACTCTGTAGTATTTCTGCAGGTTTTTTTGAGAGCTAGGTAGTGGCAGGAGAACATCTGGGACCTGTCAAGAATTCTGTCAGAATGGTTTTCTGACAAACGTTTGGGTTTTGGAAGGTTTTTCCTTTGTATGGGGAAAACTCAAACTTTTAGGTCAAAACTGAAGAACTAGAAGCTGGTGCACTTTCTGTATGGGAAGGTCTCTACAGTGCCTGGCAGGGTCTGCACCTCAGATACCTCCCATCTCATCTTTATGGATGGGGCTTCTCAGGAACTGTCTCCTGTGATGCCCCATGGTCAGTCTCCTGGGGAAGGGAGGTGGTGCATCATGGGGCATGACAGCAAGGGTGGAGGGGCTTGTCCAGCTGCTTGCCTTCCCCCTCCCCTCCACCTTTCAGTGAGGTAAAGGAGGAGGGAAATGCCCCAGGCACTAATCAGTGGGATGCCAGAACCACCAAATTAGTTGCATCTTTGTGTCTGTCTAAGCCTTACATGCATTCTTGTCTGTCCCTTCCAGCACTGGGTCACAAGCCGACAGATGCGCTTTGAGGGGGGCTTCCAGGGTCGCTGTAATAAGCTGGTGGATGGCTGCTACTCCTTCTGGCAAGCCGGCCTGCTGCCCCTCTTACACCGAGCACTCCATGCCAGAGGCGAGTGTGATTCTTGTCCTAGTGAAGCAGGATGTAGTCATAGACACAGAGAAGTAGGACTGGAAGGGAGCTCCAGAGGTCATCTAGTCCAGCCCCCTACCTGGGGCAGGATCACTCCTATCCAAACTATTCCATACAAACAGTAATCTAAACTCAATGTAAGATGCTCATCAGTCTGGACACAACACAGACTCTTAACCTGCCACAGGTAAAACAGGGAGACCACAGCAGCCAATATCCTACTTCTATAAAATGTTGTCAGTATACATTCAAGAGGTCCCAGTTAGAGGGCTGTGCCCCCCACTACAGAGGAAGGCAAAAAACCCCACAGTTTATTCCAGCCTGACCATGGGGCAGAATTCCTTTTTGACCCCAGATATGGTGATTTATTAGTCTGACCCTGAGCAGAGGAGCAAGACCCACTAGCCAGGAATCTCTGTTTTTGATGTCAGCAGGAGCATTGGCACACCCCTTAGCTGTAGCCAGCACCCAATATATCTGGGAAGGCTATGCCATCTAGACTGCAGAGCTGTCAACTTCAATAGCCTCCCTCCCTGACAGGGTTGTGGGGTTGGTGCAGCTCAAAGCTTATGCAGAAAAATTAGGGGGCAGGGGGTTACAGGAAAATTGTTTTTTCAGATATGAGAACTTATGCCAAAAAGTGTGTGCTGCATAGGAATGCAGAAAGCAGAATCCTGGCTCTTGGGGGCCACTTGGATTGGACTGTGCTTCTGCAGTACCCCTGTGGGTGTGGCACTTTGGGTGCCTCAGCTTGAAGAAGTGGGGACATAGTCTGACCAAGGAGGGCTGGCTTGTAGAGGAGAAGAAATGTGTGAGGCATCCCAGCTGCATCTCCCAGCATGCACTGCCCACATTCTCCAGGAGAGAGCAGGGTGCATGATGCAAGAGAGATGTTGAACCAGCGGGCCCAGACAGAGGAGGAGGATGTGAGCGAGGCATCCAAAGCACATTTCCCATCAGGCCTGGGGCAACAATTTTAACATCAGGATTCCTCCCAGCCCACAGTAGCAATCCTTGCTCAACCACCTGAATTGGCCCCAGCTCCTTATTTAAAGGACTGCCTCAGCTCCTGACCTTTTACTAAAAATGCTTCCAGTAATGTTCTACTCCAGTCCAAGCAGCAAAGCAGAGTTAAACTGGGGTAAAAGGCCACTGAAGGCATGGGCAGACAGGCTTCTTGTGGTCAGAGTGATGCCATGCCTGGGGATGCTGGGTAGCCTAGGTCCCCTGCTCACAAAGCAGGAAGTATTGACAGGATGCTCACCCACAGAAGTGGCTGGTGTGTGGAGAAGGAATTGCTTATGCTAAGTCTGAGGTCTTGTCTGCATGACTTTGGTTGCTTCAAGCATGTGCTTCCCTTCAGAGATCTGATGTATGCTGATAGAACCCCATGATTTCTGTCTCGTTGTGTGGGAGGACTGCCATTCTACCAGCGTGTGAGCTCCCCCTCCTGGGACCACTGCCTCCCTGTCAGCCCTGGGCTCTTGCCCACAGAGCACCCCACCTCCTCTTGATGTGATGTCTCATATCAAGGGTGTGCAGCACCAGCAGACACAGGTTGGGTGTGTGCATGTATTGGCAGCTTCTGGCTGGCAAAACTTCCTGGCCCAGGCGAGTGCAGGGGGAGCCTGTCCTGTCTGAGAGCCAGTGCATGTCTGTGTATCCTGCCTGGGGTTGAGGTAGGACCCACTAGAACCCTTTTTTCCCTCCCCTTTGGGTTTTTCTTCATGCTGCTTGTTCCTCCTCCCCAGGTGACACTGCCCTCAGCATGACACACTGGATGTTTGACCAGCAGGCACTACAGGAGTACCTGCTGCTGTGCTGCCAGTGCCCTGCAGGAGGATTGCTGGACAAACCGGGCAAGTGAGTGCCTTGCCACAACTCTACCCTTAACCATATCAGAGCTGCCCAAGTGCCAGCTACCAGGTCTTCCCTCCTGGAAATGCTGTATAGAGCAGGGGTTAGCCCAGCATTGGAGGGGGCTGCCTTTCAACTGTGACTTGCAGAACTGTCATTGCCAGGGATCAGGTAAGGGAGGAGGAGTCAGCTGCCTGTGATCCTCAGGGAAGAAGCAGCTGGCTAACAGCCCATGGGCTGAGGCCCACTGGCTGTATTCACCTCTGCTATGCAGCTCGTTCAACAAGTCGAGAAATTAGGATCACCTGAACTAAAAATGGTTTTTTTTATTTAATATAAAGAAAATAACCTGAGAAAATAACTCAGCTTCCTTGTTGGTGCCGGCCTGTATAAGCTTTCCCTCCCTTTGTTCTCACACAGTCAAATTGTACTTATATTAGCCAAGTACAAATGCCTCTTAGTACTTTGGCTTTTGTGGGCTTGTCTCATGGGATTCTCTGGAAGTTGGCCTTGATGTGTGGGTATCATCAGGTTGCATTATTCATGAATATCCCTGATAGACTTGCAGGTGAAACTGCAGCCTTCCCCTTGCATGGCAACCCAAGCTCATGTGCAGGGAACAGGGCAATGGGCCAAGGGGAGCTAGCTTTGTTCCAGGAAAATGTCTTACCAGCTATATCCTTTGTTGGCCACAGGTCACGGGACTTTTACCACACCTGCTACTGCCTGAGTGGGCTGTCAGTAGCCCAGCACTTCGGCAGCAGAGAGCTCCTACATGAAGTCGTGCTGGGAGTCCCTGAGAATCGCCTTGTAAGTGGTCCTTGGGTTTGGGCGGGCAGTCAGTGGGACTGGGCATGCTCACACCCTTTGCCAGTGCAGTGTGTGGCTCCTTGATCTCTTCCCCCACCCTCTCTGCCAGGCCCTGGCGTACCTTGCCCCTCCCCCACCTTTGCAGGTCTGGGTGCAGCAAACACCATCCTCCGCTATGGGGAAAGGGAGGTGCTGTCACTACAGGCTTTTCCCATGAATATTTTTGGGCTTCCAAACATTCTGTGGGTGGGACTGTTTTGGTTTGATGCAGATTTACCCTCAGCTCATAGGCTCCCTTCCCTCACAGGTGCCTGGCCGCTGTGTTGGGCTGTGGCCCTGTGCAGAGTGTGATTTGTTCCCTGCCTGTAAGCGGGGGCAAGGCTGACATGAACAGACCTCAGTCCTTGTTTGGCTTTGTAGGGGGCCAGGCAGATGCATGGTGACCCTGAACGCCTGATCTGAAGCCTATTTGTGATTGAGGTCTGGCTGGTGGGAGCTACCTGTGGGCTCTTGCTGCAGGTACCTGACTCCTTCACTGAGTCTCATGTCTTGCTAGGGTGCCATGATTTCAAGACCTTCTTTTAAAGCCTGCCTGGGCTGCATGGAAGCACTCTTCCACCCCCTAGAGGCACTATTGGAAAGCAGAGCACTCAGTGCTGGGCACTCACACAGGAAGCAATGAGTGGAGAAGTATTGCCTGGGTCTGATTCTGGCAGTGCCTGCATCCAACCTTCATGACAAGCATGAGCACTAATGTGGGCATTTCCATCCTTCCTGCCCCCTCACAGCAGCCAACGCATCCTGTGTACAACATCTCCCCAGACAAGGTGGTGCAAGCCGTCCTGTACTTCCTGCAGAAACCCATCCCTAACCTGGAGCCGGAGCCAGAGCCGGAGCAGGAAGTGCCTGCAGACTAGATGCCTCTGTGCCATGGCATGGACTCTGGCACCGGATCATCTTCCCTGGGTTCAGATCAGCCTTAGTCATCCTGGGGCTCCTTCTTGGAGCTAACTTAGAGTTGTGCCCCCTCTTAACTCACCCACAAGAGCTCAGGATGCTAGTTATACCAAAAATAACCTGCCCAGTAATCACTGCATCAGGCTGTAAGCGCAGGGAGCGTGCAGCCTGCTCACTAGCATGTAGAAGAGGCAGAGGCCCCACTAATACTCCAGCCAGGAACTATGAATTAAAATAATGATATGTGTGAATAATTTAGCATCAATAAACCAGAGCTAATACATGTTATTTCCTTTGCACTGTGCTAAGCCTCTAAGGAAAGCAGCAGCCTTCTCCCCTGTGTGCTGGAAGTGGCCTGGGTTTCTGGGCCTGTGCCCTGTTGGACAGCAGTGTTGTGGAGAGGTGACTGCAAATGAGCTGGGAGGAAATGCTCCAGCCTTTTGATCACTAAACATGGGGCTGCAGCTTGCAGAGTCGGGTACAGAGGAGCAGAGGATGCATGGCTTCTTTGTGCATGGCTGGGGTCAGCTGAGCTTTTTCTGATCCATCTGGTCCCTTGCCAGTTGGCCCCAACCAGCCCAGGAAGCTGATGTAATGTTGCTGCTGCAGTGGTTTAACCAGTCTCTCCTAAGCTGTTTCCATGCTCAACATCAGGCTGGCCCCCCTGCTCATCCACACCAGACTTTACTCCCCAGGCTAGGAGGAGTCCTACAGGCAACTGATGGGGTTGGGATTCAGTCCACTCCCCCATCCCTGTCCCATGTCAGGTCAAAGCTGGCAATGTGCCTGTTTCCAAAGCAGCATGGACTTCAGGAACACCTTGCCTGGGGCCAGCTGCAGAAACAACCACTGTAGCGACAAACATGGGATTTCCCACCCTGAGCAGAATCCAGGGTGAAACAGGGACAGGCCTGTTTCTTATCTGTCCAGGGACCCTATTGCATCATCTTGAATGGAACGTTTCTTGCCTCTACTAGTAAATCCATAATAAAGGCTAATGTGTTTTCTTACCAGGCCCCGTGAGTAATTATTGGCCAGCAGCCCCGGTCCCAATCTGCAGGAAGAGGCAAGTTTCTGCCATTCCCTACATCTTGAACACACGCATACGCACATACATGGGGTCTTTGTAGTAGAGAGTCCTTCATACCCTCTGCAGCGAGCAGCTTAGTCTGCCTTGGGCTCACAGCAGTGGCATAGGCTCTGGTTCTCTGGCTGCATCATGTTTCTGGTGCACTGACTGCTTGGTTTTGAATCAGCAGGAATTTTGTCAAATTCCCTGTCAGACAGTGAAAGACCAAATCTCTTGAGGCAAAGCAGCAGAGGGCAGGCCTGTGCATGTGGTAGTACAGGTGCTGGAGTCATGGCATGATCTGCACTGTGTAAGAAGGGCCCTGAACTTCTCTGAATGTGCTCAGGGCTGTTGAGCTGAAGCCAGGTGCATGTACCTCCCATGCTCACTATCTACCTGAGAAGTTGCAAAGCCTTTCCCAGTCCCCTGCCTACCTTGCAGCCCAGCTGTGAAGCAGTTTCTGGCAGCTGATGCCTGATCTGCTTGAGCACTGGTGGGTAGGCTGTGCTGTGGCCTCTTGAAGAGCCAATTAGAAATGGGAGACAGGAGCAAACCACTGCAGGATGGAGTACCCTGCTCTGCAGGTGAGTTTGTGACAGGGTTAATGAGGTGCCTGTGCTACCACACATGCCATGGGAGAATTAGTTGGTTGCTGCTTGTTAATTGTCCAGTGTGAGGACAAACTTTCTGGTGGGAGGTGGAGCTGGGATGGTCAGTCTGCTTGCCCCTACTTTGGATCAGTTTGTAATGTTAAGCATGGAGGTTTTTAAAATTGGACTAGACAAAGTCTTGGCTGTGATATAGTTGGGGATGGTCCTGCTTTGAGCAGGGGGTTGGACTATATCAGCATTTCTTAACTCATGGGTCACAAAAGTATATGAAAGGGTCACGAGCAAACTTTAAAAATGGATTTTTTTTAAAAGGAGAAAAATGTGGGAAACAGTGGCTTTTCTCTTGCAGGCTGGCACAGTTCCAGTCTGCAAGGGGACGCTTGGGGCTCCACATGCTGTGGGGCTGGGGCTGGGAACAGCCATCAATGTTTACAAATGGGTCCTGGTACAAAAAAGGTTGAGAACTGCTGGAATAAATGACCCTGAGGTCCCTTCCAGCCCTCATTTTCTGTGATTCTGATCGATACCCACCAGTGGGATGCCAGGACATAGAGAGTTTCATGGCTTCTGATGCTACTGGCTGATCCTCCACCCTCCCCCACTTTGCCAGGGGGCAGGAGCCTAGGAGTGGCCGAGTCCAAGTTGGCTGCCTTCTCTGGTACCTGCTGGTTTCAGCTTTGGGGGAGGGTCCAAGATCCAGAGAGTTGGATCTCATTTTGCCAGAGCCCGTGCCCCATCAGCCTCTAGCCCTGCCCCCCACATTGTCCCTGGCCAGAGTGCTTGGAAAGCTCAGCAGGGGCTTCCTAAAAAATCTCAGTGCCTTTACCCAGCTAATGTACTCTCATCTGTATTGCATCAGTCTCAATGTCTGGCTGGTGCTGTCCATGTACTTAGGAAGAAGGCCAGTGCTGGCTCCTGTATCCAGGTTTCATGTCTGAGCTTCCTTTCTGCTACCAAAGGTGCTGCAAGAGATGCCAGTAAGTTAGATACTGGGTTTGTATTGGATAGTTTGTACAGAAATGATCCTGCTTTGTGCTGGAGGCTGGACTAGATGACCTCCAGAGATCCCTTCCAGCCCTACTTTCCTCCAAGTCCATGAGAACAGAGGCCCAAGGCTTTGGGGGTAAGCTTGAGGGGGTAGGGGTGCTAGAGACAGGTCAACCTAGACTGGAGTATTCTGTCCACCCTCAAGCTCACTGACTGCAGCAGGGAGCAGCCTGTGTTCATGGGTCTGTGCTCATGCCTAGTGAGTCCCAGAGCTGAGGATTGTACTGGAGTTCAGGCAAGATTTTGAAAAATGTCCCTGTGTTCATGTGCATGGGTGGTTCGCTATGGTCCTGTGGGCACAAGCTGGGTCCAGTTTGGCAGGACCCATGCACTAGGCACAGCAGAATGTGGCTGTGGACAATGCTGCCCTTGGCCTACAACGTACCAGGCTCCTGCCACCCCAGGCTCAGGGTTTCCTCATCTTCACCAAATAGCATCACCATGGGAACAGCAGTGCTCCAAAAGCCAAAGGGCTGCAAGCACCCCAACCCCCAGCGAGTCCCTGTTTCAAGGAGCTTCTGTCAAGGGAGAGAGGACTGGAGCAGGGGAGTGATCTGGGTCCCAAACAGGACAGTGACAGAGAAGAAAGTGGGCTCCCAGTCCAGGTCTCTACTTTTTTGCCAGTACTGTCTTGACACAACAGCAAGGTATTTAGGGACAAAGTCCATACCAACACGGTCTTGCTGCATATGGGTTTTGAGAGTCTTTCAGGGTCTCAGGCCAAGAAAAGCATCATAGCTGGTATACCATGAAGGAGCTGTGGGATGGGGAAGCACAATGGTAAACTGCTGGCAAAAACGTATTATGGCCAGTCCTAGGAAGGATAAAATAAGATTTTTTATTTATAGTCTTATAGTAAAGGGAAGCTTTAACTTGCAAGACACTCCTGGGCAGTATGTACAACATACGTCAGGTCCACAGAACGGCGGCAAAACCTGGACAGGGCCAACCTACATGGTGTATGCTACGGGGTCAAAAATGCCACAAACCAACTGGGAAGAGAGAAAACAAGAGGGACCACGATTCAGCCATGCTCGCACACACTCGCACACACAAGCACGCACGCACACACGCATGCCGTCACAGAGCGCAGGCCCAGTGCCCTTTTTTATCCCACTGGGACCTGGCCCCACGGTGAAGCCAAGCTGCACTGAGCAGTACTGGGGAGCAAGGGGGGATAGAGAAGGGATATTTACAGACAAAATAAAAACAGGGCTCTGCCTCAGGAAGGTGCAGAGATTTGATCGTTATTCCATGGATCTGTTGCTTGGGAGCCCCTAGAGCAGAGGTGGAGTAAGTCTGGCCATACGGAGTTTTAAGAGCAGGAAATAAATAGCTAGTCCCCACCACATGCCCCAGATTGGAAAACAGCACCTCTCCCATCCCAGCCCAGTGCTTTGTGGTAGGTGCCCAGATGCCTAGGTCTCAATGGGAGAGTGCAGTGACCTTCCTGAAGGCTGAGTGGCAGCCAGGTGGCACTAGGTGCTGCCATCCCTGCCCCTGGCAGCATAGACTCAAGGCAGGCCTGGCCTGGCCCTGTTGGTATAAATAGAAAGGCTTGTATAAAACAAGAGGCATGACTTGCAGAGTAGGGCAAGAGAAGAGGAGGGGGCATCTCCTCAGAGCTGGGCGGTTCACAGATTCCAAGTCTCTCGTTGGCCTAGCCTGGGCTGGCCATCTGTCCGTCCAGGGGGCACAGGGCCCAGCTGGCCCCCTGGGGGCAGAGCTGCTGAGGAGGGCCGCTGTTGTGAGAGTGGCGGGGCAGAAAGCTGCAGTCCGAGAGCCTCTACGACAGAAGGGAGAGAGAGTCCTTCGAGAGCTGGCGGGCAGGCAGCATGGGGCCCCAGGGGTGGCAGGGCCATGCCAATGCTGTGGTGCTTCTAGCTGGCCTCCATGCGCAGCTTCTTCCGGCTCTGCGGCTCTTCAGGCTCTGACTCAGAGCTGGAGTCAGAACCACCATCAAAGGCGGAGATGGTGCTGCCCTTAGGGTTGGTGTACAGGCTGCCGTCTGCTGCTGTATAGTTGGCCTGCAGCTGGGCGCTTGACCGTGCCTTCTCCAGTGCCCGCACTGCAAGGCCAGAGGGCACAATGTCAGGGGGAGCACATAGTTTGCAGGGAGAGAAAATCTGGCTGCCTGCCCCTTGTTTCAAGTCAGCCAGCATGGCCTGAAGTCCAGCACAGCTGTGGTGTTGACTTGAGGTACCCCACCAGGCTGCTGCTTGCATGCTCAGGGCCAGGGCAGACAGAGAGGCTTTGAAAGCCCCAGCTAATGACACCTCATTTGCTTAAACTATTTCTGCTCTGCCACAGGGATGCCCCTGACACTGTAATATGCAGACAAGCCTGTCAACACCTTCAAAGCTGCTGGATTTCAGGTTTCTTAACAAGCTGACTAGTTGATCATATGCTGGGTGCCAGGATAACAGGTTCTCCCCCCCACCCACCCACCCCAGAGGGGCCTTCCTCAGGCAACTGACAGCAGCAGGTCTGAACCCACAATGGGCTTACCAGGGCAAACACTCTAACAGGCAGCCACATGGAGCTCTCTCTGATGCCTATGGCCTAGGCCAGGGCTATCCAATTTCAGAGCAATATGGGGGCTGCATGCTGCAGTAGTCACAAACCCCAGGCCACACCCTGCAGGAGCTCCCTTGGGACACCTGCCACATAAGCAGTGCTACCTCCCCGCATCCCAGCTGTCCATGCTGGCAGGGGGCTTATACATCTCAAGCCTCTCTCCTCTCCCACATGAATGGGGAGCTCACCAGGCCACCCTACTATGCCGCCCTGCCCTAGTAGGAACAATGAGGGTAGTGGCAGCCAGGTGGGAGCCCACAGGCCATATGATAACCTCTTACAAGCCGGACGCCAACCACAAGCTGCCAGCTGGACAGCCCTGGGCTGGATATGAGACTCCCATCCCTGCCCTGCTCACCTTGCTGCTCCAACAAGGCGTTTTGGCGCTTGAGGTCATCAATATCCTGCTGGTGGGTGTGGTTTTTCCGGCGCATGTACTGGATGTACTCTGTGGCTTTGTCAAGGATCTGGGCCCGGGATGCCTGTTGCAATAGTGAGAAAAGCACACACGGGCCAAATAAAGACCTCGTTCTCATAAGGGGTCTGAGGGACTAGCATGCCCACCCTGACCCCAGCTGCGTTGGGGAGATGGGCTGTGGAGCCGGGGTAGGTGTGCTCCCCCACACAGACTATAGAACAGACTGGCCATGAGTTTGGGGCATCAACACAGCTGCTTCAGCCATGGCAAGCTTCCTGAGCACTGGAGAGAGCCTGAGCCTGCTATCTGGAGATGGGAGTGCCACCCGCAAATATCACTATAAAGTGTTCACCCTGGAGCCTAACAACAAGGTACATGACCTCAAGTCCTGGTCAGTATGTGCTGGGTGGGAAGGGCCTTGGGGCTAGGGAAGAGGACAGCAACCAGGCTTAGACAGGACAGGAAAGAGCTGTCTCCTCCAAGAGGTAAGCTCTGCTCAGCACCTATAGCAGCAGAACAGATGCTCTGCCCTGACTGATAGAGGCCAACAAGACTGGCCTGTATCATCAGGGCAGAGCATCTCCTCCGCTGCTGTACGTTCTGGTTAGCTGTTGGGTATAGGTTAGCCAGCCCTACAGCACTGCCAGAGCCAAACCTGTGACCCTGAGTAGTGAGAAGCATGGGAGTACTCAAATGCCCTTTAATCCTGCAAGGAAAGGTAGAGGAGGCCATGGGCTCCAGTGGGACCAGGAACATTCTTGTTGCCAACTGAAGCCAGACTTGAGCTGAAGAACTCAGTGCCTTGCCCACAGCACAACCATGGCCACCCAGACAGGGACCCAAGCCTGGATACTTCCCTGGAAGAGACAAGTTAGACAAACATCTGGGCTGGGTGCTTCGATGCCAAGGACAGCTAGGCTGCTTGGAGGAGAAGGGTGACACTACGGTGGCAGTTACAGGCTCCTGGGGGGCTTGATGCTTGCGAGTACCAGCTGGGGCTCAGGGGTCTCCTCCCTTGCACAATAATCTGGCACCAGCATCACCTGCCCAGAGGAATAGGTAATGGGTCTGGATATGTGAGAACCCACGGCTGGGAGCATGAGCAACACCACCTCACCAGCATCTGAGAAAGAAAAGGGGACACCCAGCTGGATAGGCAGCTGGAAACAGGAAGAAGATCCTATGTGTCACTTGGCCTGCTCCCCTGGCAGGACAGAGGATACCAGCCTGAACCCCTATATGCTGTTTGCTGGCCTAGAAAGCAGGGAGATGAGGTAGCAAAGACTAGGAGTCAGCAATTTATAGTCCTCAGGCTGGATTTAGCCCATGGAGCTGTGGCTTCAAAGGCAGGGGGCTCTGCCCATGCACACTGCAGTCAAACATCAGGGACTGGGGGAAGGGGGAGCTCTGCCTGCCCCGATCCACAGCCAAGCAGCAGGGGGAAGTAGCAGAGGCAGCTGGGTCCTAATGCTTGCCTCTGCTGGAGCCGAGCTGGGTCACTCCAGCACCTCAGTGGAAAATATTTTTGACTCCTACCCTAGACAGGCTGACCTAGTGAAGCAACAACAGAAGCTTACAGCCCAGACCCACTCAGGCTAAGGGATAGGAGGGAGGCCTCCACCATGCTGCCCACTAGTCTCATGAAGCAGGGGGCCATGCTCATGCAAGATCCCCAGTGCCGTGCATCGGAGGCACTGGATGCTATCTAGATTCTAGCACTGACTCTGGCCTCTCAACTGGAGCAGAGTCAGTGCCAGCAGCAAGTCTTAGGCCTGGTCTCCCTTGCCAAGTTTTGCCAGCATAGCTACCACGCATGAAGGACCAAACTAATCCTATGACCCCAGCTGACTTCCTGCCCTTTGGGTGGGGGGGCTGGACTCGATGAGCTTCTGAGGTCCCTTCCAGCCCTAATGTCTATGAAATCTATGAAATAATTACCTCCAAGCTATGAGGTGCATGCTTTCTTCGCTCAGCTTGCATTGTTTTGTCTCTCCACTAAATGGTTCTGCTTGCACAGCTGTGGCGGCTGCAGGCACCAAACAGTGGTGATCACCACAGCTGCTTCAGCCATGGCTGACTTCCTAAGCATGCAGAGAGCCTGAACCTGTTACTCAGAGATGGGAGTACCACCCCCAAATATCACTATAAGGTGTTTACCATGGAGCCTAATGACAAGGTACAACACCCTCATTTAAGGCCTGTTGTCCACCACTGCTTCTCACTCTGCTCTCAGCTGGGCTGGGGGATTGGTCACAACCCAACAACCCTGGCTACCAGGCCTGCGTACCTGTATTGGGGTCTCCTCACTTGTTACAGCTGACAGGGAAGTGAGGACATGGGTTTGCTTTCTGCACACACATAGGTGGGGAAACATCAGGGAGGGAGAAGGCTCTTCAAGCTAGCAGTTCCCAAATGGAAAGTCCCAGGGAGCCAGGTGCCCTGAGGAAGGGGACCTGCTGATCTCATGCTGGCAAGAAGCAGGTGGGGATGAACTGGTCACAGATACATGGAGGTTGGATATTGGGTCTCTTAACAAAGAAAAATCTGAGGATGCAGTGCAGGCACCCAGCTGTCTTGGAGACAGAGCCAGACTGGCTCACAAAGGGGCTGCAGCTGATGACCTAGGAGCCCCCCCCCAACCATCTGTCCTTCCTGTCTTGATGTTTCACATTGCTGCCTAGACGATGTGCCAGTCTAGGAGTTTACTTTGAAGGGGCTTGGGCTCACTGGGTGGCACTGAACTAAAACCAGCTCTGGGACGGAAAAGGCAACACCACTGTGAGGTGTAGCCAAAGCCAAACCTGAGCAATGCAGCAAATGCTAAAGGATTAAATCCAGCCACACAGCCATGGCCAAAGTTGATCCCTGATGCAAAGCAGCGAGGAAGAGCCTGCTACTGCCTCTGTAGATGCTCAGTTGTCTGGGAGGTGAGGGTGAGGATCAAGCCACACCCAAGGACATGGCAGGTTCAGCTGTATGTGCTGTTTGGTTACCAGCCTCAAATACTGACAAAAGATCCTAGCAGCTGGAGAGAGGGCAACGCCTTCCTGCTCAAAGCTCGACATTAACCTGGGGTGGCTCTGATATGGCACTGACACAAGAAGACAGGGAATGTTTGAGCAGTTCCTGGCATGTAACTGAAGCTAAGCTGGCACTGACTGATCCTACATCAGTGGACTGGGGAGACGAGGATGATGCCTGCCTGAGGGCTTGGTTGTACAAGACAAGGTGTGAGGAGTGGCAGAGATCAGCTGGGAAAAGACAGGGTCATCGTGCTGCACAGGGACCAGAGGGACACCAGGCCACTGCCTTCTAGGCCAGCTTGTTTCTCTGTCCCCAACAAGCAGGGAAAACCACAGCAACCTGGTCAAAGTAGAGCTGGAAGCAATGGGCAAAGCTGCAGGAAGCCCTGTTTGCGAGACAAGGTTCTCAATGGTGTTAGTGCCCTGTGTTGGACATGAGTGCCACAATCTCAACACAGCATGCCTGTGAGAGGATATACAACACCCAGGCACAAGCAACCAGGCTAAGTTTGGAACTTAAGCAGGCTCGAGCTGAGTCAGGATTTGGATGGGAGTCCAGTACAGACTACTTTATGCAACAAAGAGGGTAAGTGAATCACCAAGTGGCTCTCTCTCCCTGCCTATGCATGGAGAAGAGGGGCTAGTGCAGAGCACCTTCATTAGAAGAGGCCCATAGTGCCATTCAAAACCCACGCTCAGATTGGAAGGGACCTCAGAAGATCATCAGGTCCAGCCCCCCTGCACCAGGCAGGAAAGCAACTGGGGTCAGGTGACCCCAGCAGGGTGAGTGTCCAGTCTCCTCTTGAAGATTTCCAGGGTTGGTGATTGCACCACCTCTGGAGGGAGCTTATTCCACAGTCTGGACGCCCTGACTGTAAAGAAGTTTTTTCTAATGATGAGCCTGAAATGGTCTTCCAAGCGTTTGTGGCCATTACTCCTGGTTTTCCCCAAGGCTGCCCTGGTGAACAGTTGTTCACCGAGCTCTTGATGCATGTCCCAGATGTAGTGGTAAGCTGCTACCAAGTCCCCTCTCAGCCTTCCCTTTTTCAGCCTGGAGTCTCAGGTCCCTCAGCCTTTCCTCATACGGTTTGTCGCACAAGTCTCTGATCATACGGGTAGCCCTTCTCTGGATTATCTCAAGCTTTACCACATCCTTGTTAAAGTGCAGTGTCCAGAAGTGGATGCAGTACTCCAGCTGTGGTCTCACCAATACTAAATAGAACAGAAGAATCACTTCCTTAGTTTTGCTGGAGATTGATGCATGCCAGAGTATTTTATGCCCTGCTGGCTGCAGCACCGCACTGCAGGCTCATATGCATACTGTGGTCAATTATTACCCCCAGGTCCCTTTCAATTGTGGTCGGTTTGGCACTGCCAAGCCTGTAGGTGTGTTGAGGATTGTTTGTCCCCAGATGGAGCACTTTACGTTTCTTGATGTTGAACTTCATATGGTTCCGATCCACCCAACTTGATAGCCTGTCTAGATCTGCCTGTATCTGTAGCCCAGTGGTCTCGAACCATTTTATGGTGAAGATCATTTTTTGTAAGTGAAGTACAACCCAGGATCTACCGCTCCCCACACCCGACAAGCTGCCCAGGCTCTGACCCCACTCACCCAGATCATGGAGCCTCTGACAGACTGAGATCAATTGTCAGAGGCTCCACGATGGACTGGTTGGTGACCACTACTGTAGCCTATCTTTAAGCGTGACTATGCTTCCCCATAACTTGATATCGTCCGTGAACTTGGCCAGTGAGCTCTTCACCCCCACATCCAAAAATTGATAAAGATGTTAAAAAGCACTGAACCAAGCACTGACCCCCAGGGCCATCCCTGGGGAGGAGAGTGTGAGAATTGGGGTGACCATCTTGGGCCCTGCACTTTGAGGGGCCTTGTGGTTAGCGCTGCATAGGCCCCACCACGACCGCCAGCACCACCAGCTCTGCTGTTGCTACTAAGAGCTGTAGGCTCTGGCCGCTTGCCACCCTCCCCGCCCAGCTGGCTCCGGTCACTCGCCCTCCCTTCCCTCAGGTGTCCAAGGAGAGTGGTCGCTCCTTAAGGAGACGATCCTCCAAGCCCAAAGGAAGGTAATCGCAACAAGGATCAAAGGGAGCAGGAGAGCACACAAGCCTCCGTGGCTCACCAAAAGCATCCGGGAATGTCCCCTTGCTAAAAAGGAGGCTTATACCCAATGGAAAGAAGGGGTCATCACCAGGGAGGACTATTCTGTAGTTGCTCGGGGATGCAGGGGGGTAGTTAGGAAGGCCAAGGCAGAGATGGAACTGGGACTAGCTTCCCAGATTAAGGACAATAAGAAGGCCTTTTTTAAATAC
>NW_017728937.1:6115984-6127116 GCF_001723895.1 Crocodylus porosus | reverse complement strand
AGCTGAGGGAGGATAGGTTTAGGTTAGATATTAGGAAGAACTACTTCACTGTAAGGGTGGCCAGAGCCTGGAATAGGCTTCCCGGAGAGGTGGTGCTCTCACCTTCCCAGGAAATCTTCAGGAGACTGGATAGGCATCTGGCTGGAGTCTTATGACCCCTCCCACCCCCACTGCTCCTTCCTGCCCATGGCGGGGGGGGTCGGACTAGATGATCTGTCTAGGTCCCTTCCAACTCAGTGATCCTATGATCTATGAAGCAGTAGGTGGTTATGCTGTGGAGATCCCCAGTGCCCCGCATCAGCGGTACTGGATGCTAGCGACTCTGCCCTCTCAACTGAAGCAGAGTCAGTGCCAGCAGCAAGTCTTAGGCCTGGTCTCCCTTGCCAAGTTTTCCCAGCATAGCTACACTGGCTACAAGCATGAAGGACCAAACTAATCTCCATGCTACAAGGTGCATGCTTTCTTCGTTCAGCTTGCATTGCTTTGTCTCTCCACTAAATGGCTCTGCTTGCACAGCTGTGGCAGCTGCAGACACCAAACACAGTGATGATCACTACAGCTGCTTCAGCCATGGCTGACTTCCTAAGCATGCAGACACCCTGAATTAATTATTCAGAGATGGGAGTCACCCCCAAATATCACTATACAGTGTTCACACTGGAGCCTAATGACAAGGTACAACACCCTCATTTAGGGCCTGTTGTTCACCACTGCTTCTCACACTGCTCTCAGCTGGGCCAGGGGATTGTTCACAACCTAACAACCCTGGCTACCAGGCCTGCGTACCTGTATTGGGGTCTCCTCACTTGTTACAGCTGACAGGAAAGACCATCGTCTTTTGTTCAAACCTGGCTGGTGACCCCCATGCAGACTGCAGATCTCACTAAAAGGACTTGGGAATGCCAGTGTCAAGGGTGCACAGCACAGCTATCTGGCATGGCAGTGCCCCAGCCCCCACTTTGCTAGAAGCTTCTGATTTCCACGATCAGTCAGTTCAACAAGCAGGCTGATTCAGTGGCCCATCGTTTCTGGACTTCGGAACTTCTTGAAAGTAGGAACTGAGCAAGGGGACTTGGGACCTTACACTCTCCCAATGCCTTCCTCAAAGTCTTGGCTGTGGAGGTGAGCAGTCAAGGGTGTGCCAGCCAAAGGCTAAGCTGTAGCATCATCACACATGCAACTACACCCAGGAATGCGGCTGGGCAAGGCCTGACCTACGCAAGACTTAAGAGCCACAGCCACTTCCCTATTCCTTTTTAACACTATGGAGAGGACCCTGTGACAGGCTGAACCAGGGCTGCTAACAGGCAAATGCACCACAGAGTTGGTGGAGCAGCCGAAGGACTGAGCACCTCTGGTGGTGCCATTGGCTCTATTGAGGGGGCTGGTGCTGGCGCATGCTGGAACAACACAGGGCACATAAAGTTCCATGTTAAAATCAGGACCTTCCTTGCTGCCAGGCCACCTCAGGGAGCAGGAGTGCAGGTGGCAAGACATGCCCCTCTCCCTTTTGCTTCCACTAGTCTTCACACAGCTGGGTAGACAGGGTTGGGGTGTAAATATTGTAACAGGGAGACCTGAATGAAGTGAAACTAATCTCAGCCCACATCCGCTTAGGATCAGACTGGCTGCCATACTTAGGTTCGGGAAAGAATTTCCATGGTCAATTGATATGGACTATGGGGCGAGGGGGTTGCTTTCCTCTGCAGTAGAAGGTACAGCCCTCTTCCTGATCTCTTGAGCATGTATTAACAACTTTTTACAGCAGCAGGACATTAGCTGCTGTGGTCCCCCTGCTTTATTTGTGGCAGTTTAGGGTGTTAGGTCTTGGACTGCATCAGGGTTGATTGTGTAGGTTTACTAAGAGGTTAGATCAGGAGTTGGCAGCCCCTGGCACATGTGCCATTCAGGCCTTTTTGCTCAGTACACCACAGCCAGCCTGGGATCCAGGATGCTACCACTGGCCACAGAGCCCGGGCTGCTGGCACTGGGTGGCTGGGACATTTCAAGCCCTTCTGCAAGCATCTTGGGCTCCATGGCAGCTGTGGCAGGAAGGCAGAAGGCTGCAAACAGCTGCACCAAGCTCTGGAGCCCTTGGCCTGGTTCTGTGGCAGTATGGCTGCACGCATATCTCTAAGCTGGGTGGCAGGGGAGGGGCCAGGGTTGTGCTGCCCCACGGCCCTCCCTACCCAGAGGCACTTGTGCACCCACCATGGTACTGGAGCCCGGTGCAGCTGTTTGCAGCATCCTGGCTGCTTGCCACAGCCAGCCCAGGCTCTGGGCAGCTGCAGCAGACAATGGGCAGGCTGCAAAAGCTGCACCAGGCTCCAGTACCCTGGCACTGGCTCTGTGCTGGCAGTGATTGCATGTGCGCCTTCGGGCACAGGGCAGGGAAGGGGCCGGGGCAATGCAAACCCAGCCCTCCCCTGCCACCAGCTGGGGGTGCACCTGCAGCTACCACCAGCAATGAGGATTGGGCCCCTTGCTATCTGCCCCTGACAAGCCAAGTTGATGTGTGGCTCAGGGTTGGGGTGTTTTTGGAAATCTGGTCAAAAATGTTGCGGAGCCCTGGGTTAGATAATTGATTTGTATAGGACGATTTGGAGAGGGACGATCCTGCCTCAGGCAGGGGGTTGGACTATATGACCTCTGGAAGTTCTTTCTAACCCTACTTCGCTATGATTCTATCTGACCTTTAGTCCCAGCTGTGTCCTGAAGGCATATGCATAGCCTGCCCAGCGAGGTACTGGCTGAACACCTGTCTAGAGTTGTATCAACTGGTGAGGGCTGCGTTTGGGGAGAGCAGTTACAGGCTCAGAGCACAAAAGAGGCTGGTCCACATGACATAGGGCACTTCAGCACTGTGCGCTGTGCGCTGCAGGCAATCACAAAGACAGGCTTCTCCCAGCTGGTGCCACCATCTGCACTCCAGGGCTATCTGGGAGTGGGAGGGTACTTACATGCACCTACCCTGCCCAAGCCCTTCCTGTATTCCCAGCAAGAGATGCATGCCCCAACTCCTCCTGGTATCCTGACACCAGTACCTCAGCACCATCCCTGCTTTCCTTCCCTTTCAGGTTGTTTTCTATTTATGGCTCCATTTCTCACCAGCTCCCCTGGGTCACTCCTAGCTCACCTCCCACACTAGGATCTCTTCTCCTTTAACCCTGGAGATGTTTTAATTTCTCAGAGAACCACAGATCCCCAGCACTGAGGGCCCTAGCATGTCTCACACCTCCCAGGTACCCTGCAGTTCCATGACTGGACATGCCACACAACCCCAATGCCCCCTTGCTGTCATACTGTACCATAGGGTTGTCCCTGGGTCTCTCCAGGGCAGGGGGGAAAAGCCTCAAGTTGGACATCTGGCCTGTATTTCTGAGCTCAGGCCTTCTGAGGGCAATGGTGGCAGAGGCAGCCAAGCTAGGAATCTTCCAACTTCCTCAGTAAACTCACCTTCTCCCCCTGGAGGGACGGGACAGAGTCCCGCAGGCTGTGAAAGCTGTCTTTGATGTGGTCCCTGCGTTTGCGCTCCAGCGCATTATGGTGAGCCCGCTTGTCAGCCTGGAAGAAAGGAACAGAGAAGAGAGACATGAGGGGTTGCACAGGGACAGACATAATGCTGGGGTAGGCGGGTAAGGGGAACAGCATCCACAGCGCAGCCCTGCGAAACAAAGATGGTGAGAGACAGCAACAGCTAGGCACATGCAGACCAATACTGGCCTGTTCAGGAGGGAGCACGCTTGCCTACCATGCCCTACATCCAGCTACCAGGGGATTTCAGTGACTGATGCCAGCACCCACACATGTAGACCAGCCCCCAAGGAAGACATAAGTGCCATACTACATATCTAACCTACATGTCTAAGGGAACCATAAGAAATACCTCCCTTCTGTATGTGGGGCCTCCCCAGAGAGGGTCCTACTTAGTGCTTTCCCCTCCTGATTCAGGCACTAGAAGTCTAGGATCACATGGTTTCAGCCTCCTGTCTGTTTGAATGCGGTGCTGGGTGTTTAACAGAGTTACAGATTAATATACATTGTAAGGCTGGAAGGGACCTTAGAAGATCACTGGGTCTAGCCCCCTGCACCAAGCAGGAAAGACAACTGGGGTCAGGTGACCCCAGCAAGGTGACTGTCTAGTCTCCTCTTGAAGATTTCCAGGGTAAGTGATTGCACCACCTCTGGAAGGAACTTATTACACAGTCTGGACACCCTAATTGTGAAGAAGTTTTCCTAATGCTAAGCCTGAAACAGTCTTCTAGGAGTTTGTGACCATTACTCCTGGTTTTCTCCAAGGGTGCCCCAGTTGCTTGCTGAGCCCTTGATGTATGCCCCAGATGTAATGGTAAGCTGCTACCATGTCCCCTCTCAGCCTTCTCCAGGCTCAAGTGTCCCAGGTCCCTCAGCCTTTCCCCGTATGGCTTGCCACACAAGTCTCTGATCACATGGGTGGCCCTTCTCTGGACCCTCGCAAACTTTTCCATGTCCCTGTTGAAGTGCGAAACCCAGAACGGGATGCAGTACTCCAGCTGTGGTCTCACCAATGCCGAGTAGAACAGAAGAATCTCCTCCTTGGTTTTGCTGGAGATGCATCAATTGATGTATACCAGAGTATTATTTGCCCTGCTGGTGACAGCATTGCACTGACGGCTTATAATCATACTGTGGCCTATTATTACTCCCAGGTCCCTTTCATTTGTAGTGCAGGTCATATCGGCATTGCCAAGCCTGTAGGTGTGTAGGTGATTGTTCATCCCTAGGTGGAGCACTTTACATTTCTCAATGTTAAACTTCATCTGGTTCTGGTCTGCCCATCTTGCCAGCCTGTCTAGGTGTGCCTGCATCTGCAGCCTATCTTCAAGCGTGACCAGGCTTCCCCATAACTTGGTGTCATCTGTGAACTTGGCCGGTGAGCTCTTCACTCCCTCATCCAAATCATTGACAAAGATGTTAAAAAGTACTGGACCAAGCACTGACCCGAGTCAGACGCTGCTGCCCATTTCTTACCAGGACGACACAGATCCATTCAGTAGGACTCTCTGGGTCCTACCCCACAGCCAGCTTTCTACCCACCTATCTTGCAGTTAAGCCCACAATCTTCCAGTTTTCTCATGAGAACATCACAGGATACCAGATCAAAAGCTTTTTAGAAGTCAAAGTATACAACGTATACACACAATGGGTGCACACACTGTATGCATTGTGTTAATGCTGGCTTTGGCCTGACAACACCTTTCTCTCTAATACCCTCAGGTGACCTGTCTTAGAGGAGCAGGCTGGAATGAACTGCTACGGAGGCCTATGCTAGTGGCTACCTCCATCCACTTTGGTGATACCCAGGAGACCAAACTAAAGGAGGCCTAAGCAACCCTGGCCTGGCACAACCGCAACTCTGCTGTGGACAGGATTACCAAGAGGACTTCAGGGAGATGGCTCTGCTCAAGCCTGCTGGTGTCTGCTCCAGCTGTGCACCAGGAGCACTCAGCAGGGATCCAAGCCAACAGGCCCAGGGTCCAGAAGCCGCACTCCCAGACACTGCCTTAGTCATACCCTTGTGGGGAGGCAGATGCTTTGCCATCAGCTATTAAGGGGCAAAATCTTTGACAGCTTCAAAAGGCTCCTCATGAGGCCCTTGTAACAGCCCTGTGGGGAACCTTTTGGGTGACAGGAGTGATGATCTGAGGCCCAGGATTTCACATGTGACCTGGAAATAATGCACCATGGCCAGCCCAGTCCAGCCTAGGCTCTCCATTCTGTCTCACTTCCCCCTGGCTAGCCAGCTCACACACACAGGCACACCTACACTGTGGCACTGGCTGCCTCTAGGTGCCAGGCACCACTTGATTCAAATCACTGTACCTTCAAGATGTCCCTGATAAGCTGTAGTGTGCTGACGGCAAGGCCCAAGGCAAAGGTGCCTCTGAGCTGTGCTGATGGCAAGGCTGCAAAGAGCAGGCCAAGAGCCTTCTAAGGGCACTGCCAGGCCTCAAGCAATGAGCTCAGTTGGCACAAGCCCTGCCCAGTGCCAAACCAGGGCAGCAGGACAACACTGCACCCTATTCATTCAGACAGCCTGGTCTGCTGCCAAGCTGTTCTCCAGTGCTGTCTCATTAGCTGCCTGCCTGAGCTGGCTGGAGACGACGAGGGAGGGAGAAGGCCAGGTTGCTCAGCCAGGGGCCCCAGCCCCCAAGATCATGTGAGGGATAAAACTGAGAGTCCTGACAGTCGTGGGGCAGGCCCAGGGCCTGCTGTGCTCTCCCACTTATCTTCATTTGTACCAAGTTTCAACTACCCTCCCCCTGAATAACAACAGGCACTGCGTAGGAAACCCAGTTTGACTATCATCCAACCAGAGACTTAAGCCCAGCACAACTGAAGGGGCAGTCAGGGGAACCAAGTCCTCATGGCAGAGCATCTAATGATGCCTGTAGAGGTCAAGAGAAGTCTAGCTATCCCACAGCCCCTCTTGGTGGCACACCCCAGTGGCACATCCCAATCCAGGCACAGACACAAGGCTCTACGTCAGCTGACAATGCAAGCCGGCAAGCACAGAAGGACCTTGTGACCCAGGAGCAGAGTGGCTCACAAAGGAATAAAAGCCAAGGGCTGCTGAGCAGCCATCTCTCCGTGGTCAACAGCCCTGAACAAGTACCACCTGTGGGCAATGTCATGCTTGGTGCTCCCTGAAACCTGAAGTTTTCAGAGCATCTCCTGAAAGCAAAATCTCCAGCAGCTGCAAGCCCTGAGCTGAGGACACTGCTCCAGGGCCATATGCACATGAACCAGTTATCGGGGGGCGGGGGGTGTCAAGCTGGCCTGATTTTAAAAAGCTCTGAATACATGACACAGCCTTGCAAATCCACCTCTGGCTAGACTGGGGCAGTTTTCCCTCATACACTCCAGCATCCACCACCACAGGATGCAGAGCTGTCCCATTAGCATGCAGCTGGTGTGAGCAAGCTATGCATTTGAGCCTTCCCACATGCACATCCTGACCTAGCTCTCCATGGCAGCTGGCACCCAAGTTGGTGTTCTTGAGGCAAGGCAAAGCGAGCCAGGCTGCTAGATGCCTCTTTGCAGCCCCTCTTCATCAGATCAGTTATCCCCTTTTCCTGGGCTTCCCCTATGAGAAGGTGCCAACAGGATGCTTCTACTCTGTATTGCCTTCATCAGGACCAGAACTAATCAATACCATTCAGCAAAGGCACCTCAGGAAATCTGGCACCAGACTGAAGCCAGGGAATCATATATATGTTTGTGTTGTATAATCAATTCCAACCTGAGCAGCAACTGGTTTGCTATAGAGGCTCAGAGCTCAGTATATCACAGCTCCCCCCTCAACTATTTCCCTCCCCCATCCCCAAATTACAGCTTCCACAAAAATAGATACACTTTTAGACACCCAGTCAGTTCCGCAGAATTTCTAAATGGGATTTAAACAATCATACAAAACCACACTTTGCACTGGCAACTTGTCTGGAGTTAGCAGGGACTTTCATGATCCAAATTTCAGAGTGTTCTTAACTAGACTATTAATGCTAATAGCAATTTAAAGTGAAGTGGTAAAGTCTTGGATACTGTCAGCTTGTTGCCCAGTTGCTTATTTGGGAGTCATTTAGTACAGATGGCAAGAACAGACCAGATGACATTTTATATCCTGCTTCTCTGTGCTAGCATGAGGTTGGTGGGTTTCAGTTACAACCGCTGCAGAGAAAGGTTCACAGAAAAGTTTTCACTGAAATTTTGAGATTCGCAAGCAAAGTCAAACCGGACTTGCCTCATTCTTGTTACTCCTGGAGCTGTTGCACATCACTAATGTTTGGCTGAGCCCCAGAAATCCTTCCAAATTATAAAGAAAAAAAATTCAGAAATTATTTCTGGTCAAGACATGTTCACTTAAGACTGTTACCAGGAAGCCCAAAATTGTAAAAACTGAAGGAGTAAAAACAAAACCGTTTGTACTTTCAGTTTCTTTTCTTTACGTATTCCTTGACTTTCTGTAGCTAGGTAAGCCTCTCTATTTTCCCCACTTTGCTTGGATCCAGTCAAGATACAATGGGGGAAAAAAAATTAAAAATATATTGCAAAAAAGAAGAGGCCCTGTGACTTCAAAGCCATTTACATTAGCACGAGGCACCTAAATCAAGGGAAACACCTAAAACTACTTTTAACTCCTATTTTTATTGAAGTGGAGATCCACTCAGCTCTGGAATTTTAAGTTTGTGAGCAAGATTCAATTGGATCACCCAGAATAGAAGAGGGATTTGGAACCAGCCCTACGCCAATAGCCTTAGGGAGGCATCTCATATAGCTCAGTAACGCACTAACGCATATACACTTTTCCCAGAGGAGACTGGGTGCAACGATTAGAACTGGACAGATCCGTATTAAACGCCGGTGCATAACCCTAAGCAAAGACAAGATGTCTGCACAGACCCACAGTGCACAGCCACAAGAACTCTTCAGAATGCCCAGATGTGTCACAGTCTAGGCCAGTGGTTTCCAAAGTGGGGTGCGCAAGACAATCCCAGGGGGTGCGGAAAGAAAATATTAGAACTTCTATTTATATTTATTTTTTATCTAAAAAAATAAGAAAGAAATTAAGCTTTACTAATATTAAATATATGGATTGACACTGGCGCCCTAACTCGGTCCGTATGTCAGATGGCTACGTCACGTATGGTACGCGACTAGTACATGTATATAATTTATAAATAAATAAATATACATACACTGGGGGTGCATGCTCAAAAATTTTTTACTGATAGGGGTGTGCGATCAAAAAAGTTTGGAGACCACTGGTCTAGGCAACCTCTACAAATTAAACAATCAAGCAGGTGGTCTGAGAAATACCAAACTCCGCAAATGAAGAGCAGTTCTTGAAAAGCAGCTCCCTGGGAGCCCGTAGTCAAACACTGTGGCCCTGTCACCCAAAAAGCTAGCCTTATTCACCAGCATTTGGACTTTGCAACCTAGATTATCTAGACTGGAGGCTTTTGGAAGTGCTGCAGCACCACAATTGCTCTGAGGCTGGGGACACAGAGGAATATATCAGCCAAACTAGAACACTCAAAATCTAAAACTGACTCAAACTGGTTCTAAACTTGATGTCCCCCTATAATTCACTGAAATCAACCTGCCCAAATGAAGAGATTCCCCCACTTTCTATGTATTTGAACTACTGGCAATAGCGCAGGACACTGCTGTGTCTGCACCATGATGAGTCTCAAGCAGAAGAAAACCTTTTACTTGAGGGCATGGATCAAGGGGATGTAACACATGCATTTTTGCTCTGGGATTCCATAGAAAACTGCAGGCCTTGTCACATGCTTGGTCCCGCTCGGCAGCCTGCAAGGGCATCAGCTGCACCCCACAAGGAAAAGCAGACTTCAAAAAGGGCTCCTGCTTGTGATCAGCAATCCCATGAGCCCAGGATCTCAGCACAGCAACTCCCAACATGTACCTGGGTCCCCCAACCTCAGAGATAGACCCTTGCACAAACCCTCACCATTCGTGGCACCCAACCCTGCCCCATGCCCAAAACTCACACCACCTGCTTCTTACAACAGCTGCAATCCCCCTATAGTCTCCGCTGACAGTTGACAGCAGCCTCTCCCCTCAAAACATTGAGCACATAGCAAGAAAAAGTAGACGCAGCCTACAGCACACCGCCAGTCCTGCTCCATACCTAACCTCCAGCATAGCCCGTGCACACCACTCTCTCCTGACTCACTTTCATGCCTTGCCTCAGTCAATCCCAAGAGTCCATCCCACCACATGCTGTCCTACCCTAGATCCACTACAACATACACCCCAGTCCACATGCATCCCAACAGACAAACATGACCTAGGCCCACTCCCGCAATTCTGCGCATTGCAGCCTAGCCTGCATGTGCCCCACAACACTCACGCCACCTCCACTGCTCTATCCCACCCAAACACAGTTGGCCCCCTCACCTAGAAACAATCTGTACCCTGATGTGCAGGGACAATCCCACCCCAAAATATTTCCCTCCCCACCCCAGATCCCTGCCTATACACACCTGCCCTAGACCATCCTACCCCCCACCCCGACCCATACATGCCCCCAGCCCAGAGTTCCTCCCATATTTCTACCTGGCAGCACCCATTTCCCCCCACAACCCTGGCCTAGCCCCTTTTCATGTCAGCCCATCCCTACACCAGGCTGAGACCATTTGGCCCATGGGTGACTGGTGCTACCTTAGTTGGGGGGGCATGTGCCCCCCCCGCCAGTGACAGGTCAGTGACCTGTCACAAAGTAGCTGTGGTGCTCCTGGAAGCAAGTGGGGAGAGGGGAGTCCCCTCCGTGGTGCCACCCCCAGCAACCTGAGCAGCAAGTGCAGCCAGTCAGGGGTGCACCAGCACTCTCAGGGGATGCATGTGCACACCTGTGCACCCACTATGCATCTGCAATAATTTGGGTCACCCCATGCCTCACTCAGACCACTGCCCCCACTACCCCTACCCATGCATAGACACAGCCTAGATTGCTCTGCTGCCTCCTACCCCCACACACATCTAGCACGGAGCATTCCCCCTTGGCACCTGCATTACTGGTTCAGACGAGTACACCCCCACCTGCACACGACCTCTTGCCCCTGTCCTGTGCAAGGCTGAAACCACTCACGTGCCAGGCAAGATTGTTGCCATCTGACCTCTGCCCCACCCCGACCCAGAGCATTGCATACCCCTCAATCTCTGCCCAGAGGTTTCCAGCACACGTCCTCACTCCCAGCACACAAATACATCCTAGTAGACCAATCTCTGCAGTTCAGCCATCTGCCCTGACCCACGCATGCCATGCCTGTCCTTGGCCCCTCTCCCCCCAGGCATCCTTGCCCGTGTCACACGCACGCAGGAAGGATCCCAGCCCGTCACACATCCTGCCCAGCTTAACCCCCCTTTGCACAAACAGGCGTGCGCCGTCCCACCCAATGGGAAGACGTGCACTCTGCAGGTGAGAGTCTCCCCAGGCCTCGCACACCTGTGCCTGCGCCTGCCAGTCTGGTCTGCCCCATGCATGCCCCAGCTGGTTCACCCCAGGGGGACTCCCACGCACACGACCCTTCTCCCCCGCCCCACACTGGTGCCCACCCGCAGCCGGACCC
>NW_017728937.1:6098163-6115548 GCF_001723895.1 Crocodylus porosus | reverse complement strand
TCCGCTTCCCAGCAGCCGGGTGAGGACACGTGGATAGGGCGGTGCGGCCCTGCTTCCGCTCGGGGGAGGAGGTGTCGTAGGGGTCCTCGCTCCCTCCCCCAGAGCCCTGGCCCGGGCGCAGGAAACAAGCCTCCTGCGTTAGAGGCGGGCGCAGATGGAGGGAGAGCACAAAGGTCCCTCCGAACAGATACTCGGGAACCAGCGGCTCGCATTCAAGAGTTGCGAAAGACTTGGCCGAGAACCCCTGCCCGCCCTTCCTGCCCACTCGCGGCGCGCGGGCGGGAACAGCGGCCCCCAATGGGCCCACCGCTCGCCCTGCCGGAACGGAGGCCGCGGGGTGGACTGCCCACTGCGGGAAGCCCCGCACACGAATCTGTGGGCACGTGAGCCCTGTCCGGGACTTCGCCGCGGCGGCGGCGAGCTGCGGCCGCACGTGTCCCCCCTGACTGACCTGCAGGCGGGGAGCGGCAGCTCTCGTTGCGGCCGGGGCTGTCTGCGGCCCGGCCACGTGCAGGGCTGTGCGCACGCACGTGGCGCCTCCGCGAACGCTCCCAGCAGCCCCCGCGGGCTGCAAACTGCTGCGACCTGCGCTTTTCCTCCCTGAAGGAAACCTGCCGCCCGGGTCCGGGACTGGAGGTTTCCAGGTTGGGACTCTCTCTTCCGACGCGGGGCAGGTGGTCATGGGTTACTAGCGGCATGTCAGGTGTTCATCAGGCTGAAGTGGGCAGCCTGAGTGATGGGGGGTAGCGGTGGTGGTGAGCAAAATCATGGGATGCCCTTGGCAAAGATGGCAGCTTAGGGCATGGGCGACTGGTGCCTCCTGAGCCTGGGGGCACTTGCCCCAACAGCAGCTAGTCAGTGACCGGGGGGCCCCCTACAGCCAATCGTGCTAACCGGAGGGGGGGGTCTCCAGTGGCTGGTCCTGCTGACCCAGAAGTGCCATGCTGCTGGCACTTCCAGGTCAGTGCAACACTTCTGGATAAGTGGGGTGGGCTGCTGTCTGCGCGATTGGCTGTGGGAGGACTGCAGGGATCTCTTCTGGTGCCCCCACTCCCCAGCCAGTGCTCTCAAGGGGGCACCAGCGCTTTTGCTTGCCCCACCTGCTTGTCACCTAAGTGGGGAGTTGTGCATTTGGTTGGTTAGGTTAACTGTGCTACCAGAACAGGCTTCTCTAATATTTCATGTTATGATTGAAAAAGAGCGTTGTCCACTGTTGGTATTAGAGCTGCACCAATACACCAGTCCAGTAACGGATTGGCACCGATATAAAGAAAACTGACTGTATTGGAAATTGGCTTGATGCAGCTGATCAATGCTCTGTGCATGCGTGCAGCCACAGTACAATATGTAGGCAGCAAGGAGCACAGCTCAGTAGCAAGGAAAGCTGTGTGTAGCTGGTAAGACTGTTGTAGTGGAAAGGGCATGGGCAGATCAAGGCCCCCATGGTGAGGGAGGGAGTGGGGCTGAGGCAGGTGCTGCCCAGCTGGGGCATCATGGCATGTGGGACAGAGCTGGGGCTCATCTGGGGGTTGCACGGATGGGGGAGAGGCTCCCACTACTGCATGCACCCTGGGAGGGCATGGTGGGGGGGGCTTGTGGCCCCCTGATTGGGGCAGGCTGCAGCTGTGGGCTGGGGTCAGGGCTGCACCAGGCTCTTCCCATCTGTGGGGGCTGGGCTGAGCTGCACTCAGGGTGGGCAGAGGTGCTGGGAGTGGGGTTGAGGGTCTGTAACAAATTTTGGGGTGGCTGCAGCCCCACCCATCCGCCACAGCTGCCACTGCCCAGCCCAGCCCCTGCTGGGAAGAGCCTGGCATAACTCTGGCCTGCAGCTGCAACCCACCCTGCCCCGCCCCAATCTGGGGTGGGGGGGGCGGGCAGATGCCCCCTGTGCCCTCCCAGGGTGTGTGCAGTGGTGGCAGGAGCTGCCCCCACCTTCCTGTGCCCCCCAGATGAGTCATGACTCCATCCCACACCCTGCCCTGCCCCAGCCCCACTCCCTCCCTCACCACAGGGGCCTTGATCTGCCCCTCTATGGCTCTTCCCTCCCCCCTCTCCTTCCACCACAACAGACTTAGCAGCTGGACACAGCTCTTCAAGCTGCCTGGCTGTGTATTGGAAATGGGATTGTTATCGGCCGATATGCCTCCTTAAAAATTGACTTATCAGTATCAGCCCCAAAAAGGTCCATCAGTGCACCCCTAGTTGCTATGGTCAGCATGGCATGGGCTCATGACTGACTTGGGAGAGGCCGCATACAGGGCCAAATCAATCCTTTAGTGCTCCCTACACAAACAAACTCCTGAGCCCCCGGCTGGTTGAGATCATAGCCGTGGCAAAGGGGAGGGGAAGGGAGGCAGATGAGGCCATTTGTGCTGCCGCCATGGAGGAAAGGACCAAGGCCCCCAGGGCCCTAGGCACATGCCTAGTATACGTTAATCCGGCCCTGGCCACAAAAGGCTTTGTCAATGGCAGGGCCAGAAGAGAACACCTGCAACTGCAGAAACCATTTCCACTGGGAGTGTTTCTCAGGGCTTCTGTGAGTCAGAGTCAACTCAGCAGCCTGTGTGGCAAGCGATAGTCACCCTTCAGGCCTTTTATTCTGCTTCCAGATAGATTGGCGTAGCACAGGTTCCGTGTCACAGTCACTCTCCCTTTGTCCCAGCCAGGGTATTCTGAGAATTCCATCTTTTCCCTTGGGATTGTGCTGCCTGGCTATCACTGGGCCAGTAACTCCTGCCACTTGCTCTGGTCCAGCTCTTGCTGGCTTATATGAGATCCAAGTGATCTCCTAGGCATCACCTCAACCCTATCTTCTCTGCATCTGCTGGGGGCCAGGTAGCTAGTTACAAGTGGGGTGAGGCCCAAGTCTTTTCAAGTGCCAGCTGTTTTGTGCCCAAAATCCATCTTCAGCCCAGGGTAGAAGTAGAAGCATACAGGCAAATGCCACCAAGCTGTGCAGAGTAGGAACAGGTCAGCTCTGCAGCATCATCCATATAATTTGGTAGCTTAGCTAAGGCAGCAAATAATGTATCTGGGGGAGCTGAGCTGGCTGGGGAGTGCATCCTGGATCAGAGAACCTCAGGGGCAGATCTGGGATTTGGCAAAGTGGGGTGCAGGAGTTGGGGAAACAGCACTGCAGGAGCCTCTGGGAGCATTTTAAAGATCCCAGAGCAGGTGAGCATCTCCCATGCTCTCCTTCTCTTCTACCCCTTCCTCCAGTCATGCTGCCTTCCCTGCTGCTGGTGTGGAAAGAAAGCTTCAGAGCTGCTCTTGCCTACTGCAGGGCCATGCAGGGGCTGAGCTTAGCTGTGAACAGCAGTGGCAACGGGGGTGGGGGGTGGGTTCCAATTTCCCAGGCCACACAAAAGCAGGGGAAGGAAGCTGCTGTTGCTTTCACTGCCCTAGGTGAGCACAGCCCTCTCCTCTACCCACAGCAGTCCAGCTGCAGTAGACAGGAACAGTTCTGAAGCTTCCCCCACCCCCGGAACAGCAGGGAAATGCAGCAGTGACTGGCTGCTTTCCCCAGACTGGCTCTAGCAGCACTGTCCAGGCCAAAAGGGGGTGGGGAGATGTAGCCACCCCACTGTACCCACTCTGTATCTGACCCTGAATAATCTCTGAATGGGATCTGATGGGGCAGCTGGGACCCGAGCATGACTGTGGGTGTGAAATGGAGCAGAAGTGGAGTATGAAGCTGTTTTGGGGAGGGGAGGGGAAAGTTGGGGAAACAGTTCCTGAGCTCTGGGTGTAGTGCTAGTGTTTGCACTGCATGCAGGAGACTAGAAAAGACCTACAAGGAGACATGGAGGCCTCCTCTGAGCACAGACATAGGATCAGATTAGTTGTGTGGGGGCTTCTCATGGAGCAGCCAACCTGCGGCAACAGTCCATGTGTCTGCAAATTGTAGCAGGGTCCCCTAACCTCTGCTGCTTAGAGAATAAGAAGGCGGTGTTAAGAGGGCTGCAATCTGATGGGCGGTTAAGGCAGGGATAGCTAGAGGAGAGAGTAAACAGGTATGTAAAGAACTGGGTAGACTGTAATAGATAGGAGCAGGCTGAGTAATGAACTAAGCAGAAACTCCTGGGTCAGTCAGATGTCGTGTGACTGGAAGGGGTAGAACCCCAGCATGTAAAAAGCCTAGCTCCAGAGCTAGAAGTTGGGTCTAACCTTGAGTTGTGGGATGGGAAGGGTTTTTGAGAATACAGGGTATAATAAAGGACCCCAGGCAACATGGGTACTGGGGGAGGCTAGAGAGCAGGTGGACTGAAGGCAAAGAAGTTGCTGGACCCCACAGATTCCATATAATGGTGTGGAAACAGTTTAGTTCAATATTTTCTTTCTTTGTTTGATTACAGTTTTTAATCGTAGCTCCAGGGGCAGTGGAGGTTCTGAGAAGGCAGTCTGTTATAAGGAGCTAAGGCTGGGGTGGAGCCCTACTAGGGTCTGGGGCCTGGTGGGCTATGTGGGGCTGAAGCCAAATAGCTTAGAATCTGAAGGTAGTGTGGCCTTGCAAGGCTGGGGACTTGGAGGAGGGGGTGTCTTAAACCTGTATAGGGCTGGAGAGCCTGGTGAAGGGAAGAGGGTGACATCTGTAAGGCATGTTTATAGTTAGGGGTGGGGTGAGCAAGAGAGTACAACTACTGCCTCAAAGGTGATTAGGCCTGGGAGGCCAAAATTGGGGCCAAGAGTATGCAGTGCTAGTGAGATTGCTTGCAGAAGCTTGAGCTCTGGGGTCAAGGACCAAGAGACCAAATAAAAGGAGTCCTGGTCAGGGTGGGAAATGGAACCTGATGATGAGAAGGACCAGGTGAGACACCTCAAAGCTCACAGCTGCTGAGGGTAGTCTCCCCAGGTGGATAATCATATCTTCCATCAAGGCAGGGCAGGCAAGAAAGCAGGGTGATCCCCTGGGAAGCCAGAGTGAGGCAAGCAGGACGAATGGGGCTGCTGTAGCTTATCCAGGGGCAGCATGAGCACAAGTCTGTCCACAGTGGGGAGAGTCCAGAGAGCAGAGGCCTCTTGGTGCTTCCAAAGGTGAAGCTGGAGGTGGAGGCCTGATATTTTCAGACCGGGGCCAGGCATTTGTCCCGTCCTAGCTGTATGTCACCTCAGTGCAGTTTCTGGAGCTGGGAAGGCTCACCAGTGTATGATGTTGCTGCATCCCACTGGCTTTGTTTCCTGAGAGATCTGCCCCAACCCAGCCAGGGGGTCAAATTAGAAGCAAGGGTCTGAGGAGGCTTTTGCCCTAGCTTCTTATGTAGGAATAGCATTCGGAGAAGTTCAGTTGGAAGGGACCTCTGGAGGCCAGTTAGCCCAGCCTGAGGCTTTCCAGATCATTACATACAAGTGCTTGTGTAATCTATTCCTAAACTAAACAATCAACCGTGTTGCACAGGTACATATTACACCAAGAGCACCCTACCCTGCCACCGGTAAAGGTGGGGGATGAAAACTGTTGGACCAAGTGTACAGCACTGTCTTTCATGGCCCTGAAAGCTCTGAATCTGTGCTGTGTAGGAGGAAATGTTGACCTGGGACTAAAGCGAGGGCCCTGGGACAGGCACAACCTAGGCAAAGAAGATTGCTGGGACAGTAAAAGGGGGAAGATGGCAAGCTCTGTAGGGGCTTCCGAGTGGGAGAGAAGGGCTTGTCTTTGTGGAGGCAAAGGAGGGTGCTTGTCCGTGTTGAGGTAGAGCTGTGCAGGGGTGGTTTTGGGCAGCTGCACAGGCAGGAGAAGTTTTTTTGGGTGGGACGCAGCAGCCAATAAAAGGGTTGTTCTGTTCTCCTCTAACCCACTGGCAAAAGGCATCATCCACAGGTGGATGGGGCTTGGTACAGCACTCCCCCCCCTGCTGTTGGAATGGTGTATTCAGCCCTCTCCCTGCATTTGAAAGGTGGGAGTCAGAGCCTTCCTAACACTTGCTGACAGCTCTTCTACAAACCACTGCCCCCCCAGACCCTGTGGCTGTGGAGGTGTATTAGAGCACTGAGATTTCAGCAGGGGCAGAGAAGTCTTTCTCCTGTCTCGTCTTGGGCTCGGGTGAGAGGTCTTAGACATATACAATCCCTTGGTGTTACACTGCTCTTTCCAAAGGCTGGCCAGTCTGGCTCCGTGCTCTACTGACATAGGCCTACTGATGGGAGCTTAACATGGGGTTATGGTTGTTTCTACAGCACACGGTCATTACCCTTTGCTGAATCCCATGGAAAACTCCTGGAATACAGGCCATGGCACCCCACATGAGCCCTCTGTCCTCCAGCTCTGGTTACGTTTTTGCCTGCTGAGGTAGTATCCAGTTCAACCCACCCCAGTGTTGCCAGTTCACTGGGAACTGCCTATTTTTCTTCACGCTCCACTTCACAGAGCAATGGTTATTACAAGGCAGTTTTTCAGTTGTGTGACAGTTGGAAAACACATCCCTGCATCAGGGTGGTCAGTGAAAGGGTGACCAGTGTTTTTGGCAGGCATACCAGAAAGTAGGCATTCTCTTCTCTCCCTCTCCTCATTACTCTGATCCCCACCCCCCTGGAGAAGTGGGGAAGGGGGAGGCAGGACAGGACTTCAGTCTAATACTGCTAACTGCCTCTAGTAAAAGTGCAACAGAGGGCACAAAGCTTTAGACTGGTGTAAGTCACTGTTCTCTGGGGCACCATTGTTTAAGTTGCACCAGAGCATCTACTTGTCTATCTGCTCACCTAGTCCAGGGATGCTCAACCCCCAGCCCATGGGAGTTCGATCTGATCAATCAGCATGGGACCAGAAACTTGTTGGTAGGGAAGAAGGGCAGTCATAATTGTCACTCTCCCACTGCTGGATTTCTAGACCCTTAGGGAGCCCTGCAAGGCAACGTAGTTTGGTGCACTAGATGAGGTGTGTGGGTCCTGGGATCCACTCTCAGGACCAGAAGGTTGAACACGACAGGCCTAATCAAGTCCGTACCATGATAGCCCTTTGCTCATGCACAATGACTCTTCTGTCATCTAGTGGCTAGGTATAGTACTAGCACTTAATGAGGGCAGCTAGCTTAGGAGAGTTGGTTGTGTAGCTCCATGCCACCAAGTGTACGTAGTAGAATCTGGAGTATATTGCCCCATGGTAAATATGTTGTGTGTCCACACCTTAAGCTAGTGCAGTGCTGTCTCTTGCTGCAGGCTGGCCCACTCGGAGATTCCTTAGGCTACTGAGGATTGTGGCTGAACAGACCCAGCTTTTTCTCCTGCTTTCTGCTTTGCAGGATCTGTTACCAGCTGTTTGTACTGGTGGTGCCTAAGAACACCTACTGGAGGCTCATGTTCTGTTGTGCCAAGCCCTGTGTCAGCACAGAGCAAGCTGCCTGGCCTTTTCCCAGAGGATGTAAAATCAGGCTGTAGGATTCATGCTGAGACTTGCATCACAGTCCAGAGCTGCTGCGGCCTCATTGGCTATGATGTTGCAAGGCACATAGGACACCTGTGCTGCCAAAGGAGTGCACAACTGCACCTGGGGGTGTGACCAGGCCCCTTCTGGACAATCCCCAGGAGCCTGGGTAAGCTGCTCCTGGTTCAAACCAAGTCTCTCCCTGCTCTCCCTTTGCTCTGGTTAGGGTGTACCAGACACACCGCTTCCTTCCAGTGCCAATCACTGTATGTACCCCTGCCCTCCCCACCAACTGCAAGTCACGCCCCTTCAATTGGTCCATTTTTACCCAGATAGTGGTGCCTCTCACTTCTACTGGAGTGTTGGCTCAGCACTGCAGGCTCCCTGGGGTGTACTCTGGGTACTGCAGCCCTTCCTGATTCTTGCTAGTCACCCCAAGCTACCTTTTGTGCGGCATCCCCCATTTGCCCATCCCATCGGCTTGCTATGCACCCAATTTGGATCCTACTCAGCCTGGCCTTGGTATTCTCATCTCTCTGGATACTGTGTTCTTCAGCATCCAGGGCCCCAGGGAAGCCAAGTGGCCCAGTCTCTGAGCAGCTCTTTAACAGCTCTGGTCCCAAACTCCTGTAATTAATTGCTCACCGAATGTTGTATTTCATTTCCCAGGCCAGCTGAGCCATAACTGTGCAGCATCCCTGCCAAAACCCAAGGGGTGGTGCTGGCCCTTTCACAGCAGGAAGCAGCCAGCCTCGTGGTCTTGGACCTAGCATTAGCCCAGCTCAGTTCCCTTCTCTACAACTGAGCATCTGTATAGGATGCCTAGGCAAGTAACTTAGAGCTCACTTCCCAAGTTATTAGGGGTCATCATCAGCATTCCTGGGTGCTACAAGGCATAATTCCTGCTTCTGATGGACTGCACATCCCAGAGCTGGTGCCCCTATGGTATGTGCCCAGAGAGTCAGAACCTCCCAGCTCCTGGAAGTGGCTTGTCAGCCCCAAATGGACTGCAGAGTGCATATACCTGAACACCCAGCCTGGCCAAGGCCATGCTTCTTTCTGCTGGCCTCTTCATGAAAGATCAGCTATGGATTCTTCCTGGAAAGTGGTACCCAAGTCCAGGTCTTCTGGCTGTGTAAAATGAAAACAATGAAGCCCATGCTCCCTTACAGCAGCTGCTGCCTGGTGGTGAGGGCAGGCTCCTGGGCCATGGGCAACATGGTGGAGGTTCAGTGCTTTCTGTGGCCTCATGTCCAGCTACCTTTGTCTCCCTGTGGCTAGATACTCATTTCCCACTGGGGCAGCAAGATCATATACAGACCTCTGGAGCCATTGCTACTAGGCCCCATCCAGGTCAGCCCCCTTCTCTGATTTGGAGCAGAAAAGTAAGTCCAGTATGTATCCTGCTCACCAAGATGGGAACCTACAGATTCCCTGTATTACCTGGATTGCAAGTAACCTGGCTGTTTAGCTACTGATAAGAGGCAAGAGAGATGTACAGCTTCATCATTTGTAGCTACACCCCAAAACTACAAACACAAGCACATATCTTTGAAAATGTCTCTGGCTACCCATAATGGTACACCATAGATTCTTACCTGTAACAGCTGGAGAGACTAAAGGGAGGAAAGGCATGCTGACTGGTAACAGGTCATCTTGAATTTGCTGAATTCTCCAAATTTCCATCCAGCCTATTCTCTATAGATAGCTTATTCTAATAAACATTCTCCGATTAATTTTATTTACATTTCTTTGTTTCACTGAAACTTTTGGGATTGGATTGAACTAATTCTTTCATGAACTAAGGTATCAATTAGTTGGGATTTATGTCCTTGGAATGCTGCTTGTTACTATCTTGTTTTCTCTTCACCTTAGTTTATGGACTTCATTGACAAGGTTGCTTTGTTTTTACAACTTAACTAAAAAAAAACTTTCTAAAAACACATTATTGCAAACCAACATCTAATGTGGTTATATCGATAACTGCTAGCCATCTGTCTCACAAAACAACACAACTGCACCAGGTGAGGCATCAGCTTGCTGAACATCTGTAGGTGTGGCTGTAGAGCCCAGTTCTTGAATGACAGTCCCTTCTCCACGTTTGTATTAACAATCCTGAATGCGGTATGGGGTTCTTTCTGAGGTTTCTTTTCTCCTCTGCATGTTGGGCTCTTCTTTTCTTAAAAGCCTTCATTTCATGCTTAATAGATTGTTTCCGTGTGCTTTGATCCTCAGCACTCGTCTCCCAGTTATCTGGCTCGATGTTCAGTGCCTTCATAGCTTTCTTGAAAGCATCTTTGAACCAGATATAAGGATGCCCACATGGTCTTTGTCCTGTAAGTTCTCCAGACAGGAGATTCTTGGGTATATGGCCATCATCCATTCTTCATGTATGACCAGGGCTTCAAAGTTGATGCTGAGGAGAGGATGGATGCTTAGAATGTTGGAAAGTTCCCAGACCTCCCTGCAGGCAACTTGGTCCTGCCAGGAAATTTCTCAAATGTGGTGAAGGCAGTAGCGTAAGTGGAAGCTGTGAAGCACTTATCTTGAGTAGATCATGTGGTCCATGATTTGCCACCATACAAAAGGGTGTTGAGATTGCAAGCATGATATACTTTGACCTTAGTCTTAACATTCACTTTGCTGGTGTTCCATACTGATTTGATCAGCATGCTTATATTAACTGACGCTTTGCCAATACAGGTATTCAGTTCAGCCTCAAATATCAGGTTGTCATTAACAGTGGAACCAAGGTACATACATTTACTTACAATCTACAGTATGTTTTCACCTGTTGCGACTGTGGTGGTGAGTCAGTGTTCCGGCTTATAACATTGGTCTTCTTGACGCTGATTACAAGACCAAACTCTTGGCCAGCACAAGTGAGGCTTTGAAGGGCACTCTGTGTGGACTCTCAGTGCAGGGTCACCAGCAAACAGCAGCTTACACATCACAAAACTTTCTACTGGATACTAAAAATCATGGTTTCAATACAGACATTGGTTTCATGACACATTGCAACCTGCCTGACATCTGATTCACCAGGTACCTGCCTGACAGCCTCTTTTCTACCTTGTACTCTATCACTGTCCTGTCTCCCTTCAGCCTTTTTTCCCCCTGCTCTCATCCCTCTCTCCCTCCACTTCACCTCTCTGCCTCGCCTTTTGTTTTTCTAATTCTACCTACAGGCAACCCTCACCATTCATGGGGGCTATGTTCTCGTATCCCTCGTGAACGGCAAAATCTGCGAATAAGGCACTGTGTTCATGAATGCAGTGCCCCGCAGCTGGTGAGGGGAACGGGTGGTGGTGTTCAGCAAGCGCAGTGCTCCTGAGGAGCCCCCGTAAGTATAAAGTGTATTTAAAATGTGGGTTCAGAATTTGTGAGTATTTGAAACTGTGAATGCCGAACCCACAAATAGCAAGGGTGTCCTGTATTTACAGTCTCACTGACATGAAAGAAGCTAAAAGTGTGTCAGGATATCTTGGAGTCTCAGAACAGCAGAGACTCACCATACCTAAAGAAGAGTGACTGCGCCTGAGAGCTTGCCAGGAAATTTTTTTCAACTACTCAGTTGGTCTAATAAAAGATATCGCATCTACTCAAAGAACTTTGCCTGCCTAAGTCCTTAGACCAACATGGCTACAACCAAAAACTCAGAAAACTTTCTGCACTTTAGTCTTTGCTTTAAGCCGAGGTGTGCACACAGTCACTGCCAGCTTGGAGCTGATGCTGGAGCTGTGGAGCCTGGTGGAGCTGTTTGCAGCCTGCCCCCTGCTTGCTGCAGCTGCCCAGAGCCCAGGCTGGCTACAAACAGCTGTGCCGGGCTCTGGAGCCCCACCAGCAGCTTTGTGCCAGCAGCTAAGGAGAGACTGGGGTTGCGTTGCCTCAGGCCCCTCCCCTACCTTCTGCTCTGAGGTGTGTGCGCACACTGGTACAGAGCTGATGCCGGAGCCTGGTGCAGCTCTTTGCAGCCTGCTGGCTGCAGCCAGCCCCAGCTCTGGGTAGCTGCTGCCAGCCATGGAGCTTGGGCTGCCTGCTGGGAGTAGCCTGGGCTCTGTGGTTGGCAGCAGCTACCCAGAGCCAGGGCTGGTGGTAGCATGCCAAGCAAGATGGCCTCATCTGCCATGCTCAGCATGCATGCTGGGGTTGCTGACCCCTGTTTCAAAGGTGTGTGAGGTGAAAACATTAACATTAAACACCAACTACCAGTTTACTACTACTACTAACACTTTTAAGATAAAGCTATGATATATTATTTTGGATCATCTAATTAAAGGTATTTTAAAATTTGATCTCACTACTGTTCAGCTGGACATGCCAATTACTTGCTTTATTTTGACCAAGCTGGCTGGCTGTCATGCCTGCCGTTTCACTCTGTGATCACTCAGAAACAGGCCTTGCAGGCCTTCTACAACATAAGCCACATTTCTGCAGTCCCTTTAAAATGACCAAAGCTGGCAACACCTGGCTGCTGGCAAGGTAGGCATCTTCCTGCCACTTAGTGGGCTTTGGCTCAAGATTAGGCTCCAAGCAGTTTGTCAGATGTGGGGCTGCACCTGCAATTTGCCCACATCCCAGCAAAGTCACTGTCCCTAAAGCTAGGTGGTAGGGGAGGCACAGCTTGGAGAAGAGCATGCGTCTCAGGAGATTGCCCAAAGCAAAATGGTAAGTCCCGAGATCCCAAAGTAGGAGAAGCTTTTCTCCTTCCAGCACAAGAACACTGCTCTACACCCACAGTCCTGGGGCCACCAGGGCCTGAGAATCAGGGTTGAGTCAACCCTTGAAGGATGTGGCAGTAACCTGCCCTTCACAATGGTGGCCAAAAGAGCACGTGCTTCCATTTTGGGTGGACTGCCATTGCCCTTCCTTACTGAAGCACATCATGAGAGGTTGGGGCTGGGCTATGGGGTCTGCCCACTCCCCCTAGTAAGCTAGGTGCAAATCCTGGTTTCTCTGCTAAATTTCCCAAATGCCCAGGCCAGTCTGTAGAAGCAAGTACAGTCTTCAGCTGGTAGTGTCCGAATGACTTGATGCATGCACGCTGTGCCAGCAACTTTGAATCAGACCTTTATTTGGGGAGAGAAGTGCCTTTACAGTGTGAAGTAGGATGCAACCAAGTTCAGGAGGTAGGCAGATTTCCCATCTACCCTTTCCTGGCACCAGGACCTCAGCCTACAGCAGGGGTGGGCAATTATTTTGGGCAGAGGGATACTTGCTGAGTTTTGGCAAGCCATCGAGGGCCACATGATAGGCAGCCCAGGGCAGATTAATATTAATTTTCTAAATTTTTTAGGGGCCCCATGGGCCAGATAGAATGGCTTGGCAGGCCGCATCCAGCCCACAGGCCGCATTTTGCCCACCCTGGCCTACAGGATGACGTACTTCCCTGCTCCCTGGAGCAGGATGAGGCTCCCAGCGGCAGGTATCCTAGCTCCTCTGCCAAGAGATGGGGCAGTGGAAAACTAGCGCCTAGCTTGGGACATCCCAGTAAAGATGGCAGCCAGGCCTCTGGTGCTCTTCCAGAGGGCCTGGCTTAGCTGCAGGGTCTTGGGGCCTGACACCAGCAGACAGTGCTTTCCAGGCTCTGTCTGAGCCTTATCCTGCCAGAAGTGGGGAGCAGGAGGCTGTGAGAACTTGCATCATTTGAACTGGCACTGATAAGGCACCAGGGATGGTTTTTTAGTCAGGGCCAGTCATACTGTTTGATGTAGAGGAACCATTAGTACAGCTGCACACAGAACCATGTAAGTGGTACCAAACCCCCACCCCATTGTGCCCCAGCCAGGGCAAAAGCAGATAGGCTTCCTCTTCTGTATGCCCACTGCCCAGGGTCCCCCTTGGCACACTGTGAGCAGCTCAGAGTCCAAGCAAAATCTGATGTGGGCCTGTGAAAGCCAGGTCCAGCTGCTGGCATTACCATGACCCAGGGCAAGGAGAGCTATGGGGCTGAGCTAATGGCAACTCTGGGCTCCTGATTATGACCACTCCCTCTGATCAGTCTGGAAGTGCCTCAGGGGCTCTCAGCATGGTCTGACCATAGGGTGCTCCCACAGCCAGCAGGGCAGAGGGCTGTGTGGCCACCTAGCAGCAGGCCCTTCTCCATGTACACAGCCAGGGGTGAAGAAGCAGCAGAGCCTAGGGCTGAGGCAGCTCCTACCCTAAGCGGTCCTCATCTTCCTCCCCAAAGGCCTGGTTGTAGGCACAGTCCTGGTGGTGCTGCGGGCCACAGGGCGGCTCCTGGGAGCCTTCGCCATCACTGTCGTGTTCCTTCTCGCTCTCAGAGCCTGTCTCATCCGAGTTCTCATCTTCTAAGTAACGGTAGCCTCGCACCTTGTGACGTGGCTTGGGGATCTTTGGCATACGGTGCTGGATGTGGCATGCAACCTTGTGCTCCATCCAGCCATAGGACAGCACTGACACCAGAAGAGTCAGCAGCATAATGGTCAGCTTGGCCTAGGTGAGCAGACAGAGAGAGTACCACTGAGTGTGGGCAGGGTGGGGGCCTGGCCACCCCACCAACTAGCTAGGCTGCTCAGCTCAGTTGGACTGCAGCTTGCTCTGAGTCCTAGAAGAGCTGGGGCTGGGCCCAGAATAGACCTGTCTGACCCAGCTGCAACCCAAGCCTTGCGGTACCATTTTCTCCCACCCCAGACATCAGTACCCTCCATCCTGTCCCCTCAGGATCCCACCCTACTCCCTGGGAACTCTGGGTTGTAACAATTCTAAACTCCCTACCCCCATGCCCACTCCCTGGTGGACAGACTAGAGTCCCTGTGCTCCCAACACTGTTTTGCTGTCCTCTAGCATATCCAACAGCCCCTGCTAGCTGCAAATTCCTTTTCTGCCCTGCTCACCTTCATAGGAAGCCCTGCCCACAAGTACACAACAAAGATGGCCAATGCCTGCCACCAGTGGTAGATGGTGAAGATGAAGTCCTGTCGCTCTTTGTCCTCATACAGCATCCCTAGGAGAACTGTGGATGGATAGACATCTTTAGCCAGAGCCTCCTTCATGGCCCATCACAGGGCTGGGAGCTTCCTTCACAGAGACGGGATCCTTCTGGATTTACTCCAATTCTGCCCCACCGTGCCAGCAGGCCCTTCTGGGGCTGGAATTGGGACTGCTCCCAGCTGAGATGTGGCTGAAATGCCAACAGTCCTGACCCCACCAAGTCCCATGGACTCCTGGAGGTGTGGAACTGGGCCCAGTTGGTCAGGCTTGTCAAGCACGGTGGAGAAGCATCTGTGGTAGGAGCTGGGGTTCAGTATGTGGTTGGGGGGGCACTCCCTCTGCAATGGGAGGAGGGGTTCAGTGGAGGGCCTGGAGTGTGCTAGGGGAGCACAGGCACAGCTGGGGTGCTGCCTTGATGGGGTAGGCTGGCATGTGTAACATGGCAGTGATGGGGGCTGTAGGAGGGGAGGGAGAATCTAGCCTACCCTGGAGTTCCCGCCTGAGCCCAGCCATTCCCTACTCACTGCTGAGGCCGGTCTTGTTCAAGGCACTGCCAAGCCCCCAGAAGGCAGCCACAACATAGAGCAGGGGTGCTTCAGCCAGGTTCCGGGGTATAGGTGCCCAACAAAACAGGCTTATCAACAGGATGGCATGGACAATGGCTCCAGCCAGGAGCACGGCGTGGCGTGGCAGGCGCAGCATGGAGAGTGCCAGGCTGGAGCAGGCCGAGGCTGAGAAGCCGTATGCCATGAGAATGTAAGCCAGGTTCTCCAGCCCAATGGCGCAGACACCATAATTCTAGGAGGGGATTGCCAGAGCATGGGAGAGAGGGAAATAACTGTTAGCAGTGTGATACAGTCAGGTCCACCCAGTACCCTTCAACACACACATGGTGACCCTACCCTTCTGACAGTATGCTTAGCCCCCATCAGGGTGCGCTCTCCCATTTCTTTGCTGTGCCCTATCCCCAAAAGCCCTGCCCTGCTCAGCCCTCCGTGACAGAGTCCCAATACACACCCTGCAGGCACTGGGGAGGTGCCCAGTCATACCAGGGAAAAGCCGGTGCAGACAAAAAGCACTTCAAAGCCACTATAGATGAAGAAAGGGAAGAGATGGCGCAGGCGGTAGTCCCGCATGTGCTTGAAGGGCAGCTGGAAGATGTTACCCCAGCCAATGCTGCGCAGGTCAATCTCCTCTGTGGGGCGATAGGCTGAACCACACAGGATCAGCACCTGTTGGTGGAAGTGGCGAACACAGGGAGTGGTGAGCTGGAAGGAGGGGGAAAATCTGCCAGTTCTTCCCCCACTTGTTGGGGCAGGGAGGCAGCCCTGCCATTTGGCCTCTAAGGGATATGATGGGAAGGAGACAACAAGGCCGTGGCCTCGGTAGCGCTGGATGGACCTGGGATGCCATCCTGGCAATGTGCAGGTAGCAGGCCAGGACATGCCCAGGCAGAGAAGTGGGCAATGCCAAGGTCATCAGGCAGGGCAGCTGGGTGGAATCAGAGTCAAATCAGGTGAGTCTAGGATGGGGGAAGCACTAGGTCAAGCAGAATTGAGGGACCCACCCCCCACCAAAATCACTGGCTACTGTCAGTGCTGCCATAGCATTTCTAACCCCTTGCACTATGGGGCAGGATGTAATATAAGTAAGAGGGAGTGGCACCACTCCCTCCCCAGGGGTGCCCAACCGCTAGTCTGTACCATGAGGGTGGAAAGGAAAGGGCCCCCCCCCCCAACCATACCATAAGCATGGAGAAGAAAGCCACAGCCATGAGGACACTCTCCACCACAATGAGGTTGATGCTGCGTGGCAGGCCTTGCAGCACAGTGGTGTTGAAGCCTGGAAGCATCCCTTTGCTCAAGGTGCCTAGGGGAATGAGGCAGTGTCAAGGACCAGCCCACCTGTAAGGGCACTCTGGGAGCCAAGCAGGAGCAGCTGAGAGCCCCAGCTACAGGAGGGAGCAAGTCAAAGTCTGGGACCCAGGATGGGGCAGGAGGGCTGCCAAGGTGTTTGTACTGGCAACAGAAATGAGGTGGGGCAAATGGTAGAGATGGCAGCTGGACAGGGGTGCACAGAGAAGAGGGAATGGGGCATGAGGGCTAACAGTGGGAGGCTGGGGGGCAGGGTGGAGGGCAGGGCAGCAGCAGTATGGTAGCAGGGAGCCGGTGTGCACTGGCTGGGTACTGCCATCTGCCTGAACACTCACCACAGCTCTGGACACTGAAGAGTGTGTGTTTCAGCTCATACAGGAATTTGTTGAGGAAGAAGATCATGGGCATCTGGGCGCAGACAAAGCTCAACTACAAGACATGAGTGGATAGTTGGGGCCATCAGGACCTGCACACTCATCTTGCCTCACTGCATTGTGCTGGCCCAGGAGTTCTTGGCAATGTGGAATAGCCAGGCATCCTCCACACTTCAGCACAGGAGAGCCCAGGCCGTCTCACAGTCCACAGCACCCACCATCCCACCAGGAATGCAGGGGTCCCCAGGCATTCCCATGACAGTTTGCTGTGTTGGTTACTCCTGGAGTGGCCAGAGTTCCCACTTCTCTGCAAACTGCAGCCATAACCCTTACCCAGTCCTGCACCCAGCTCTACCCAAGTCCCACCCTGCCTACAGACAGCTCACATGGAAGCAGCCATAGAAGATGGTCTGGAAGACAATGATATAGGAATTGTAGGCTCCACGTGGTGCCCGCTGCTGCTCCTGCACATGTTCCTCCTTGTAATTCACGTATTCATAGTACTTCTGTGCCATCCTGCCAGAGGTGATGCCCAGAGCAAGATCAGCAAAGCTAGGGCTCTCAGAGGCACTCATCCCTGGATCCCACACAGTGTTGAGAGAGTACATGCCCCCTGATGCCCCACTCTTCTTTCCCCCCCTCTTACAGTCTCCCAGGGACACCCCCACACTACAGCTCCCACCCTCCAGAAACATCTCCATGCCCTCACTACAGCTCCCCAAGAACACCCCTAGCTTCCTAACAGCTTTGTCTCCCAAGGAACACTCCCATGCTACACCACTCTTCCTGCTACATAAGGACTCCCAGGAAACAGGGTGGAGGGAAA
>NW_017728937.1:6093754-6097969 GCF_001723895.1 Crocodylus porosus | reverse complement strand
CCACAAAAATATTTGCCTCTTGCACATTTCCTGAACCATCACAGCTACATCACTTTGGGCAGGGGGCTGGACTCGATGATCTCTCAAGGTCCCTTCCAGCCCTGATGTCTATGAAATCTATGAAATCACTCCAACACTTCCAAAGTCAATGAAAATGAAATCTGAGACTTGAAGACAAGAAGCATTAAGGTTTAGGGTTTAAAAATTACAGTCTCCTAAAATATTTAAATAAAATTATAAGTAGGCCGAATCCATGGCTCAGAATAAAACTAAAAGCAAGGAGGCAGGAGGCAAAATCTACTAGCCTTGGAAGTCTAAAGGGCAGCCAAAGACCATCTCAGGCAACCATCTCATTTTCAAGAGACTTAGGCAGGCAGGAGGTTAAGTTCCAGTCACTTTCACTTAGGCCTGCTTGAATATTTTCCCATACTAACATAGAATAGTTGACTGAAGTCACTGGCAAGTTAATCCCCATGTTCACAGGAACATCAGGCTGCAAGGGGCCTCCTGGGCCATTGCATCCAGTCCTCTGTGTCCACAGGCATTCATTGAAGGAATCCCCAAAACTGCTACTTCAAACCCTCATCCCACAACTCCAAAGAACAATAACTCACAAACCAAGAGCACCTTGTAACCTGCCAGAGATAAAAGCAGGGGAGAAGGCACTGCCAATGCTTTGCAACAGGGAAATAGTTGGTTAATGCTCAGAAGATCCAAGGAAGAGGATCATACCCCAAAGGTAAAGAGGAAGTCAATACCCTCTTAGTCTGTGCTAGGCTGTGACCCGTGGGAAAATTCCTTCCTGACCCCCAAATTTGGTGAGCAGAAGAGCAAGACTCTCCAGTCTGGAACTTCTGGGTATCTAGTACTGGTAGAAACATCAGTGCCTCCCACCCTTAGCTGTGGTCAATGTCCCAGTGACTCAGGGGAAAGTGGACTCCTCTCTTCCCTAACCAGTAGCATTTGTGAAGGAGAAAAATTTCTTCCTGGCTTTAATTGGTGACCAGTTAAGCCCAGAGGCCTGGGATTATCAGATGCCTTCCCCATTATAGTTACCTTTGTATGCCAATTTGGGTACAGGCAGTCTTTGACTTACAACGTTCCGAATTACAACGTTTTGCTCTTACACACTTTATAAATTGACATCCTGTTTCAACTTTGACATGTTTCGATTTTACAATGCTTAATCCGATGTGACGCCACGCCAGCGAACAAGTTCACTGTGTTGCCCATCTCGCTGGAGAACATCTGTCCAAACTTCCTCGAAACACTTTCTTTAAGAAAGCAGACAAGTCTCCAGAATAAACTGCAGCCAAGACTCCTGAAGGGACTCCAACCAAGAACCCTTCAAAAAGTCCAAAGTCACCTCAAAGAAGTCCTTCCAAATCAATATGATGGCTATTTACAAATATAGCTACATTAATGTAGCTATATTACTCATCTATAATTGATTAAGTACAAAATTCTGGGTTATTTTTGGTGAAAATGAGGTATTGGGTCAGGAACCAATCCCCCATTTAGAACACTGCTTCCTATAGGAACATCAGTTCTGTCTTAAGTTGAAACACTGTAACTCAGGGTTTTCAGAAACCAATCATGTCATAAATCAAAGGACTGCCTGTACTGCAATCCTATAAACTACATAATCTCACACATCAGCAAGACAGGACTCTGTTTTCTCATACCATCCCTTCCAGAGACTTACCCCATTTAACTGAAAGACATGCAGGTTCTTTACCATACTGTTTTGGTAGGAAGATCTTTTTTAAACATCATTCCTCTGAGACTTAGTTCTCTTCCCATTGCCACTCTAAAAACTTATCTGTAGCCAGTTTGTAGCTATTTGATGTTGCACTGATCTTGTTCAATGAATCACTGCTTTGTAAACGTGAATCTTTATTAGTGTTGGAATGATATTGTACTCTTGTTGGCCAAAAACTATGCATGAAGCAAGAATTTCTGTGGATGATAAGTTTATTGGATCAACTGCATGGCTGGGATAAAGTTAGATAGGCTTCTGAATGCATGGCATTCTTCATCAGCTCATCAGGAGACCTGATGACGAATACCTTGTGTTTGAAAGCTTGTCTAACTTGAATGCAATGGTGCAGCTGGCCCAATAAAAGATATCACCCATAAAAATCCTTGCAGTCTTAATTAAATAAGACAAGTTAATGGACTTAAGACACTGGAAATCGGGGTGTTTAAACAAAACAAAACAAAAACACTGTTGCAGGTTGTTTTGTGTGTTCCAGAAAAAGTCCAGTTACCATACTGAGACAGCTGCTTGAAACAAACCATGAGCAAAAAGTACATTAGCTGGTCACTAACCAATATCCCAATCTTTTACTAACAAACCAAAACTGTAAAATTAACAAGAATCTGGCACTTACGTAATGGTATACCAGTATAAGTGTTACCACCCCACCCTACCAGAGGAAGAAATCTGTACCAAACTAACTATGCAGCCTCCACCAAACCACAAATTCCATGTCCTAATGATAGTATCTACCAGTGAGAATGCAGCTTTCTTTGGAAAGTAAATGAAATACAAGTGGAAAAAAGCTGAAACTTCAGGATTACAATTCGGGCTTGTCACTATGAGGTTTAAATCAATCTGCCCTGTTAGGGCATACTCATGTTCTACAGTGCAGCTTTCCAGGGAACATCTCTAATGACCCACTACAGACCTTATCCCCTGGTAACACCTTCTGACTACAGCCCTGCAGGAACACCCACTCTTACCCATCACAGCTCCTACCCAAGGGAACTCCCAGCTTCCCTTCCCCGGCAATGTCCCCCACTAGAATCCTACCTCCCATAGTCCCCACAATGATCACAGCCTGGCACACCTCACCCATCCCCCACCACCAGCTCTACCATGACCTCCCCCAAACCATTCCTAGCCAGCTGGCCTTACCCCCGTGTCCCCCTACCCTGCAACTACCCACACACCGAGTGATGTAGTTGCCCATGGAGGCCCAGAGGGGTACAATGGCTATGCCGATTGCCACAGCTGAAGGCACCAGTGTGTAGTAGCGCTCCCAGTAATTGGTGGAGACGAAGAGTGCGTAGACTCCCACGGCCAGGAACATCGTCCACTTGGTGCCAAAGAACCTGGGTGGCCACAAGGAGAAGCAGGTTAGGCCCTGGCTGTGAGCACTACAGGGACCATTGGGGATGGGCACATGATCTTTCACTAACGGCGTAATAATCTCTGACCCAGCCCTGGGGCAGGGTCTGTAGGGCCCTTTTCCTCCAAGGGGCACAAGCTCTAATCTAGGCCCAGTGCAGGAGGCATGACTGGCAGAGACCCGTGTGGGGAATAGGATCTGGAGCCTCTCTGTCAGGAGGGGCTATCTCCTGCCTGGCTCCAAGATGGTAGTGACTGGCCAGTATGGCAAGGTTGGGTGCAGGTACAGGCCTGGTGATGCAGGGAGGGGAGGCTGTGGGTGGACAGGGACGTACCTGATGAGGATGGGTGTGTACAGCAGAGCCGCAATAGGAGTGACATTGATGCCCATCAGCATCTTGCTGTCGATGTCCTGGAGCCCCATGTTACTGTACTTCACCTCTCGGTAGGTCTCATCATAGTGCAGGATCAGCTGCATCTGCAACAGGCCTGGGGGGTGGGGAAGGGGGGGCCCGCACCGGCCGGTTGAGCTCCCTGCCTTGCGCCCCGCATGCAGAGATGCAAGACCCCAAGAGGCAAAAGCCCAGTTCCTGCACCCCTGGCTCCAAAGCATGCATGGGGATGGGCGTGCGCATGGTGGAGGGTGGGTGCAACCTTGCGGCTCCCCCAACGCTCATCCTGCCAGGCCTACTAGCCCCAGCTGGGCTGCAAGGGCAAGGCAGACTGTGCGCTCCCACCCTGCACAGGATGCACGGGGAGAAGCGGGCCAGGGGAGAACACTTAGGGAGCCAGTCTTAAGGCGGAAGTCTGCCCTTTCCTCCCGCCACTGGAGCAGCAGGGCCGGGGCCGGGGCCGGGGCACGGGGCGGTACCCAGGTAGACGCCGTAGGTGAGCGTGCCGCCCAGGCTGGCGGCCACCACGTTCTTGAGCACGCCGAGGCGCTTGCGGCGGAAGTACTTGCGCTCCTCCTCCTCCTCGTCGTAGTCGGGGTGCGCGCCCACGAAGTCGTCCAGCTGCGGGGACGGGCGGCCGTGAGGGTCCCGCTGGTCCCGGCCCCCGCCAGAGCCGGGCCCCCGGCCCCC
>NW_017728937.1:6055490-6093654 GCF_001723895.1 Crocodylus porosus | reverse complement strand
CTCTTAAAGAGCCCGCGAGCCTGCTTCTGACGGGCCCCGGGCAGGGCCGGGAGAGCAGGTGGGTTGGACCCTTCTCCTTGGCCCGCTCTCACCTGGAACCTGCCTTGCTCCCCTACCTCTGGAGCTGCAGGGGAGCAGCGCACAGCCGAAGATTTGGGGCGGCCTGCTGTGTCATCCCCCCACACCCTGCAACCCCAGCCCCTGCTTACTGCATCCCCCGGGCAAGTCAAGGGGGTTTGGAGGGCGCCCGTGCCCCACGTGGTCTTGCTGAAGCCCCTGGGGATGAAGGGAGTTGCTCAAGGTGCACGGGCAGGTGGTGGCAGACCGCAATCCCCCCCCATCTTTGGCACCCTCTTCTTTATTCTCTGGTCACAAAGCTTGCCAGGCTTCAGCTGCCCTGCAGCCTCCTTTCAGAGCCAGTCCCAGGGGTTGGGGGAAAGGCTTTGAGGTGTTTTCCAGCCAAACAAGTTTTCTCATAGAACTGCATAAAGGTGTCCCTGTCTCTTCCTGCAAGGTACGGTAAGCTCTGACCCTGCCAAATTGGTGCCATGGGCATGAGCCTAGGGGCTTTAACACTATCCTCTTGTAACCAACACCTACAGCTCCCTAGTCCCGAAGAACTTCCAGAGGGGAAAGTAAAGCAGCCTGGGCTGATCACTGCAGCACCAACTGCTCAGTGCTGGAGTTGGTTAGTTAGTTAAGGAAATTTTTTGTGTTCCCAGCCAAATTAAGTCCAAATCCATGAGTTAGTTCAGAACCATAAGTGGCCTGACAACCAGCAACATCCTCCACCCCCACCAGGGGCTTCAGATATTTCCAAAGTCTTTTGGCAGACGTCCTACATGCAGCCCCAAGCCTGGAGGCTTGAGGTTTGGATGCCCCCAAGTTTCACCTGCCCTCGGCCGTATGGCCGCAGCTGCAAGCTAGGGAGGAGCCTCCCATTTCCATTAAATGGGCTTTAAGCCCCAACACCTCAGCGAGTACTAAACCACACCAGAAGAACAGTTATCCCCAGGAATGCTTAAGGAAAACTGCCCCCATGGACCCAGATACGCGGCATTTCTCCTGCCAGGTAAGTATGATAAGAACAGGCACACTACATTTGATTTGGGCCAAAAGGTCAAGAAGCAATGCTCAGAGCTGGTGCTAGTACTGGGGAGGGCTGGGGCACCTGCTTCTCTCAGTACCCACCCTGAGCTCATGTCTTCTTCCCAGTGGGACAGTGCCCCTAGCTATGGGGCACTGGGGGGGGAAAGTCCTGCTCCCAGCAACACATTCCCCCTAATGCTGCATTTGGGCCAACACTGCATGTTTGGGGGGGGGGGAGCATCTCCAGAGGAAGGCCTGAAATACAAACCAGCATAACTGTCTCCTATCCTCCCCTCTCTGTCCCTCCAGAGGCTTGCCTCATGTGCCTCATGATATATGCTTCAACCCTACTCAGGCACATGGGTTGTGCAGCTTAGCTGGCCTGCAGCATGGCAGGGAGCTGCTCTCACAGCCAACTCAGCCTGGTTCTTGGCAGTTTCACATGACTGAAGTTCCTTTTTTCACTGTTTCACATTGCCCAAGTTCCCTTTCTGGCCCTGCACCCGTCTCTCCCAAAATAGCTCGTACTGCCTTTCGTTCTCAGTTCCCTATTTGCAGCATAGCCTCTACAGTGCTACTGATAAGAGTTTATGGGGAACAGTGAGGATGGAAAGAAATATCCAACAGATCTATCGGCACACCAGATCAGGCCTGAGCATGTCTGGGGCTGTCCCTCTGCCTTCTGTCCAGCCCTTGGGGCAGAGCTAGTGTAGTTTACATGGGCACTGAGGCCGCATTGTGATAAGGGCCAGATCCTATGACTGAAGGCTGCACAATGATGCAGGTCACCCTGGTGATTGTGCACCTGCCATTTCCAGATGCTCATCATTGGAGATCAGCATGTGGCAAACATCCTGGCTTGAAAGCAGAAATTAGCCAGCAACAGCAGTAGGTTGCATCATCTGGGAGTCTGCCACTAGAAGGCAGAAGTGTAACATACTGAGATAGGTGGATCAGGTGTGCACTACAAACTCCATACCTAAGCAGGCTGCACCCACCTTCTGGGGTTGGGTATGCCCTGGGTCATGCTACCCTCTGCCCCAGCCACACGGTTCTTCACAGGCACAAAGGGTGCAGTGTTGGCATTGCCAACCTGTGGCAAGGGAGAGTTCTTAGTGCCCAGTGCATGCGCACAGTAACCAAGGGGGCTTTACCAGGGCCACTGGCAGCCAAATAATACCAGCTCACCCAGGCCCAAGGTTACAAAAGGGCAGCTCTGCAGTCACCAGCCTAGCCCCTAGGGGCAGTACCGGGCAGGGGCAGTAGCAAGCAGTCTGTTTGTCTGCTCTACCCTGTGGGTAGCCGGTCACTGCAGGCAACTGTCCAGGATGCACTTGCCGCTGTGATATTCCAGGCCCAATAGCCATATTGCCAACCCATCCACGACACACAGCACTGCTTTTCCTTTTGATCTGGGGAATGGGTGGAGCCCTCTGCTGACAGGACGGGGGGAAGGAATGGGGGGCAGCACAGCAAAGCTCTATGCTGCCCTTTTCATTCTCACCAGTAGCATGAGTGGGAGTCAGGAAAGGGGGTGGGGTGAGGCCTTATCTCCTGTTAAGGCAGTGGTTCCCAACCTTGGGGTTGCGACCCCGTTTGAGGTCACAACAATAAAAAATGGGGTCACAAAGAAACTCAAAAGTGTGGACCGATTATGATGAAAATCACAGAAGAAAGCAAGGGGCTTTTTGGGGCTGGGGGGAGCAGGAAGAGGGGGTACCACATGCATGTGCATACTCACACATGCATGTGGCAGCCAGGCACCCTGGAGAGCAGCTCTAGCATTTTTCTCCAGGTAAATTTATTAGGCAGGGAGGGCAAATTGAAGACCCCATAGTGAGGGGGGAGGGAGGGAGTGGGGCAGGGCTGAGGCTAGGAGAGCTGCCCAGTCAGGCTGCTTCATGGGGCCCAGGGCCCAGGTGGAAATGTGGGGCCTGGCTGGGGGAGCAGGATGGAGCCACAGGCATTTTGTCTGGGGAAGTGGTGCGGGGGCTGGCTCCCTGCTGCTGTATGCATTCTTGGGGAGGGAGGTATGGGGGGGACATATGCCCCCCAGACTTGTGCACAGGGCAGAAGCACATGCGGGCTGCATGCTGCAGGCTTGGGGCTCTCTGTCCTGCTGCTCTCCTACCTGCTGGGCTGTGAAGGCCCCTGGGGGCAGGCAGGGGAGAAGCAGCATCCTCTCCTCCCCCCTGCCCCACAGGTTCCACTCTGGCCATACCACCCACAGGGGCAGAGGGAGCATTGATCTTGTCTGCATCATTTTGGGGTGACAAAAAATTTCCAACGTTTAAATGAGGTCATGCTGAGAAAAAAAGGTTGGGAAGCACTGTACTAAGAGCTGTGAAGGGCATACAGGGTTTTCTCCTGCTTTCTTGGATCCCAGCCCTGTTCAGTTTTTTCCTAGGCGGAAGCCAATGTGGGTTATGGAGAGCATGCTCAGTGCAACTGCCACTGGCCCAGCATGGCTGGGGAAACTGCTCGGTGTGGCAGCTGTAAGCCAGCATGGCCAGGAAGCTAGGCCTGGCTGGAGAGCACGGGACTGTTCAGAGACTGCAGGATTGAAACCTGAGGAAGCTGAAGGATGCAATTTAGAGACTTATTATAGCGGAGGTGGGGGATTGTAGTGAAGCCATCCAAAGGTGCCTCCTTGACCTCATGACTATGCCTCTAATGAGTTTCAGGTGTCTGCTCCAAACCCTGGAGCTCCTCAGGAACTAACCAGAAAATCCAGTTGATCTGTGCCAGATCTTTATCTGAAAGTGCCGCAGCATGTTCACCCACGCTTTCTGCATGCTCAGCCTGAGGGCAGTACCCAGCCAGGAGTGTTTCTGCCTGAATGGCTAATGGATGTAGAATTAGGAGCAGCTATCTGGCAAGGACAGTATAAGGGTCAGAGGGCAGGCAGGAGGCGAAGTTATGTCATAGGAGGGCTTGATAGCTCTGCAGCTTCCCCTGTCCCCAGCTGGCACCAGGACAGGAGCTTAGCCGGGGAAGGGGTGGTGATGGGGTGGGGGTGTCCTTTCTTTGTGTACCTAGGCATGGTGTCATTCCCCAGAACAGCTGCCAAGAGATGGGAACAAGGCTCAGTGGGCCCCTGGGCTGATCCAGAAGGGCAGTGCCAACAAGATCTGCTTCCTGCTTTCAGTCCCATTACAGCCAATCAGGTCCCTGGCTTGCAGGCAGCCGCTCAGGGAGCAGCTAAGCTGGGAGATGAAGCCAGAGGCATCATGTAGCTGGTGTCTGTGTCGGTCCCGGCCTCCGCAAGGCCTTTCTTGGGGGTAGATGGTGTGGAGGTAAGGAGCGATGGCAGGAGGCAGTGCCCGCTTGTGCTCGGTTCTGTGAGGCAGCGCGGCCTGGATACAGCTGGCAGAGACTGGTCCCCTTGACAAGAAGAATGGGGTGGGATCACATTGCTGGGGATGGTGCCAAGGAGGAGGCGGGTAGGTGCCATGACAGGGGTTCCTTCATTGAGTGTCCTCTTAATGGGGGCTGTGCCAGATAGGCAGTTTCATTGGTGTGGGGGCGTGGCAAGGGCTTCTGGTACATCCCTATTGGGCAGGGTGCCCAGGCGATGAGTGGCAGGGAGCAGGGATGCACCAAAGGCTCCTTGGTAACACGATCACCCACCTTTGTTTGTACTGTCAGGGACATGCCCACCTGCACTGAAAGCCTCTTGCTAAGTACATGTACAAGGGAGGTTCCTTGGGCTAAGCGCAAGGCAGAGGAAGGGAGGTTGCCGATATGCTGGGGTAGGGGAAATGGGTCAAACCTTTTCTCTGGACCCAGTTGGGCAGTTTGAGGTGAGAGCAGTCCACAGGTGGCAAGGGTATAGGTACCAAGTTTGCTCTCTTATCCCTGGCCTTGGGGCTTGCTGGGCCAAAGGATGTGGGGGCAGTGGCAGCAGACAGTGAGAGCACATGACACATAGGTGTGTGGCCTTTCGTGGAAGGAGAATTCATGTGTGTACATGGGCAGCACTTTTCTTCTTTTTAATGACATGGTTATAAAATTGTCATGTGTTGAAGGTGTGGGAGGATGTATGTGTACCTGGGAATGTGCGTGTGCCTGAATGTGCACAGGGGCATGCAGGACTGTCTGCAGGCACATGGGCCACACAAACCTTAGGAGCACCTCATAGTTAGTTTCTTTATCTGGCAGGGGAAATGCCATGTATCTGGGTCCATGAAGGCAGTTTTCCTTAAGCATTCCCGGAGGTAACTGTTCTTCTGGCGTGGTTTAGTACCCGCTGAGGTGTTGGGGCTGAAAGTCCACTTTATGGAAATAGGAGGCTCCTCCCTAGCTTGCTTCTGTGGCCATATGGCTGAGGGCAGGCAAAACTTGGGGGCAACCAAACCACAAGCCCCCAGGCTTGGGGCTGCATGTAGGATGCCTGCCAAAAGACTTTGGAAATAGGTGAAGCCAATGGTGGGGGTGGAGGATGTTGCCGGGCTACTTATGGTTCTGGACTGACTCATGGATTGGGACTTGATTTGGCTGGGATTTTCCTTTAAAAAAACCCAGGGAGGCATGCACAGGTGCTGGGTGTGCATCTCTGGCTCTATCTGTATCGTGTTGTCTGTGCATCTGTGGACAGCTGGTTGTGTTTCAAGCTCTGACACATGATTGACAGATTATGGCAGCAGCAGGGCCTAACCTAGCTTGGAGGCCATTCCTTATAATAAAGCCCCTGTGTCCCATGCAGAGATGTAACAAAGGACATGATAGCAGTTTTTAAACCCTTGAAGGCCTGCCATAAAGAAGAGTGAAAACACTTTTCTCTCTTACTGAAGAAAGTAGGACACAAACCAATGGCTTGAAGTAGCAGCAAATTATGTTTAGGCTGGATATCTGGAAAAAACTTTATTGTTAGAACAGTGAGACAGTGGAGTAGACTGCCTAGAGAAGTTATGGACTGATCACTGGAGGTGTTCAAGGAAAGGTTAGAAAGCCAGTGGTTGGGGATGATCTAAGAGTAGCTATGCCTATGTTCTGCTATGGTTATTTCCCTTGCTTCTGAGTTTTGCTGGTTGCCATATGGGGCTGGGAAGGAATTCCACCCCCACTCCCTTGCTGCTACATGTGTCAGGGTGTTGTGTTTTTTTTGAAGCCTTTCTTAAAGGCATTGGGTGCTGGCTGTAGTCAAGGCTGGGGATTTTGACAGTGTTCCTGCTGGGATTTAAAGTCAGAGGTTCCTGGCTAGAAGGTATTCCCAATCAACATATTTGGGTTATAAGAGGAGTTTTACTTCACGGTCAAATTAGTATGAACTGTGGAGGGTTTGCCTTCCCCTGCAGTGGTGAGCATGGCCCTCTACCTGGGATCTTAGTGTATATTAACAACCTTCTACAGAAGCAGGGCATTGGCTGCTTTGGTCCTCCTGCTGCTTTACCTGTGGCAGGTTAGGGTGTTAGGTCTTGTATTGTGTCAGGGTTGACCATCTAGCTTTACTAAGAGGTTAGATTATGGATTTGTACAGGATGGTTTGGATAGGAATGATCCTGCTTTCAGGCTGGGGGTGGACTAGATGTCCTTTGGAGAGCCTTTCCAGCCCTACTTCTCTGATTCTCTAAGGTAGCTGGGCACCTGGATGCATGGGCACTGTGATGACTTCCAGCTGCTGTCATGCTGCTGGCATAATTATATGGCTTCAGCAGTAGCTACTATTTTTCTGACCTTCCCACCAGAAGTTGGCACCCAGGTCGCTACCCTCCCCCACCAGTTATACTTCTACTCCCTTGTTTCTGTTTCTCTGCCCCTGAGGAGTTAAAATAACTCCCTCTTTGCAGCCAGCTCTACCCCTCTCACAGGCACTCAAGCATCCTGGGAGACAAAGCCACATGGAGCTTTCCATGCAGGAAAGGGAAAAATGTTCCCTTTGTTTTATAAATAAAAGACAATGGGCCAAATGTAGCTCAGTATATAGCTGAAGGAGGACATTCCTTCCTGCAGCTACAGCAAGTGACCCAAGTGAAGTGCATGTCTCAGCGTATGTGCAGTCACAGGCTTCACTCCTGGAAATGCAATGTGATGGGGCTTCTCTTGATGCCCCCCTTCTGCTGTTCCCAAGACTTTGGTCTCCAGTATGCTTCAGGTCAGCCATTGGGGTTGGCCCTGTAGGAAGACCTTCCTGGCCTATTACCAGGTTTGGGGGGAGGAGGAGTGGGTACATACAGCATGTTTGGGAATGTCCTGACTTGGCCTTGCTGCCAAGCTATGAATCCTGCCACAGATTCTAGAGAGACCCGCTTACTCACCCCACTGGACTCAGCAATAGTTAAAGGGTTTCCCAGATTGAGTGACATGCAGGCATTCCCCCACTACAGCAAACTGGAGCTAGTGAGTGGAGTCCAGCTTCTGGGGTGTGTTGGCTTGATCAGCTTGGGACACCAGACCTCTCACAGCTTGATTCCTCTATAGAGAAAACCCAGCAAAGAGCCCAGTGAGGTCCAGTAGTGATTCTTTTAGATTTGTCTGGAGAACCTCTGCTTTCAGGGGCTGGCAGCACTGGCAGGTTTCACTTTCTGTTCTTGAGCTGGGGCTTTACTATCAAAAGCCACTGTTCCACAGGTCGCAGTACCACCTTACCCAGTCTGCATTCTGCACAACTTTAGTGCCATCTGATGATCCCAACTGTAATTATTGCCCTTTATCATTTATATGATCAGAATATATGATAATGCCAGCCATAGCAATGATAGATGGTAGGCGGGATTACAATTGAGCACAATGAGAAATGAAAGAGAATGCAAATGAAACTGGCAAGAGTTGTTTTTCCCCCCTATTTCCCTTCTAGAGGCAGATGAGGGCTACCCCTCTTCTAAGCCTTTGGCCTCAGCTTTTTCCTGCAGTCAGAAATATGCAGCCTCAGAAAATCATAACATTATACATGTTCAATGATAACCACTCCCCCAACACAGATTGGTTCCTTTGATCTGAGCAAATCCACTGTTCCTGTTATAACCCTGTGGGCTATAGGGACAGCTCTCTTCTGCACAGCTCCTGACAGAGCTCTTCGCCAGTCTCAAAACTCCATCATCTCTACTAACTGCTGGTAAAAAGAGGCAGGCCAAATCTTTTGAGTCAGAGGTATTGCCTCTGTGCCAGACTCTGGAGAGCGGGTTGACCAGAACTGGGTGAAATTCTTCAAGTGAATCATTTATTCATGAAAAATACTCTTTCAGGATGATCAAAACTATTTACATTCAGGTCCAATTTGCCAAGAAGTTCCAGATGAAAAAATGGGGCAAAAATGTTTTTTGGAAAAAGTAAAACGTTTTGCTTCAACAGTTTCTAAATACATTGTTTAAAAATGTCATTGCAAAACAGGGTTTCAAGGCTGATTTTTGTAAAGTAGCACTGAAGAATAAAAGTGGCCTTCTTTTTCTCGAAAACTAAAGGAAAGGCTGAAAAAAAAATGTTTCATTTGACCTGAAATGAAATGTGATTTAAGTTTCTGTTTTGATGAGAAAACAGAAACTTTTATTTTGGGCAGACCCAAAACAAAACCTTGCTTAGGTTTTTTTTCTGTTTGGCCCCTGAACCAAGTTATTGGTTATCCACACAACTCTACAGTAGACTCTCTGTATGTATGGTTGTACTGCCTAGGAGAAAAATGGTCCAAGTCCCTTCTACTCTAGTGAATTTGAAGCACATCTGGAACTAGACTGTGACCAATGTTGTCTCTGCCAAGTGCTTTGAAGAAGAAAGCAGTGTGAACAATTGTGCCTCTGGGTACAAAATAACCTAAAACAGGCTTCTGGCCATTGTGTAAAGCAGTGCTTCTCAAACTATCTGATGTGGCGGACCGGCAATTTTTTTTCCAGTGGGCCAGGGACCAGGGACCGGTGGCAGCAACTGCGTGTAACAACGCTACATAAATACACGACCGACTGTTTCTTTCTCTTTCCTCACCTTGTACGACATGACGTCACGTGGAGTGTTGGAACGTATGAACTGTGGCATGACATATGAACTCTTTCTTTCCTGGCAACTCGCTGTGGACCGGTGAATATATTTCTTTCTTTCCTGGTAACTCGCTGCAGAGTTTCCTGGGGCCTAATAGGGCCACATGTGTAGATGCAAGATATTTACTGCAGAGCTAATTAGTCCATGCTGCAATAAACATCTCTTGTAGATGAGCCTCCTAAGGCAACTGTCCAGATTTTGTCCATGATGACCAAGAGGATCATTGTGAGGCATGAATGCTGTGTCTTTTTGTACTGCAAACACACATATAATTAGATTCAGTTTCTTACAAGCTGCCAGATTCAAAATTGGTGTCACCTACCTAGGTACCACTTTCAATGGGAATTTGTACACTGTTTTTATATTGGATGCTAGTGATGCATCTCCCTTTCACCAATATATTTGTTTCTGAATAGCCAGCTAGTTTGACATTTGTTGGATTCATTTTTGGTTTCATCTTAATTTTGTTTTTTCATCCGATGGTAAAATGTTAACCTGAGCTCCAGTGTCCCCATAAAAAGTAACTGTTGTTTCTTGCACTTTCACTGGCAAAATCCACTCCATCTCATTGCTTTTTCTTCATTCTACCATACCTATATAAAATTCTTCTGGTATTCTCTCAACTGCATGTATCTGAGGGTTTTGTGTTTGAGATCTGCAGCCCCTGGTAACATGGTTCCTCTTGTTACAGTAAAAGCAAAGATTTCCAAGCACAGCACAATGTTTGGGGCAAGGCTTCCTTCCACACTTGGTACCCACCTGCTTGTTTGTTCTCTCTCTCCCTTTACCATTCTACTTGCCAATGGAAAATTCCACCCTGTGATGTGGCTTTTTCTGGCCTCATTCTTTCATCTGTACTGCACAGATGACCTCCTTTTGTACAGCCATTACAGGTAGTGCTAGAAAATTTCTCTGGGGAAAGAAGTTCCTGGTAGAAAATGCTACTTTTTTCAGGGAAAGCCAGTTTTCTTCTATGAAGAAATCCTCTGCCATCTGTATGATAGCTTTCTGTGGCAGGAAAAAAAGGCCTTTTTCCTGGTGCAAATATGTCTATCCATAGAACAATGAATGGTAGCTATCACTTGCTTTAAATTTCATTGTCTTTCAGACAGCCTTTGAGAGGGTTTTTTGGCAAATCCTGGGAATCTATAGATTCCCGTATAAAACTATCCAGGGGTTCAGAAGTCTTTATCAGGATGCTAAATGGGCTGGCATCTACAACCCAGAATTAGCCAACTGGTTCAACTTTACCAATGGAGTTACATGAGGCATGTCCTCTTCTCTTTGTTGCATGGTGCTCCCATGGATGTGATTACATGGCCAGCCTAGGCCAAACTCCTTAATCATTTGGTCTTATCCCCACACAGTCAAAAAAGAAAAGAAAGGTTATGGAAGTTCATAACATTTCAGATGGTTCCATCATTCAAAAAGAAGTAGCTTTGGGTACCACTGATGGGTTTACTTACCTTAAGAAAGGCAACATTTTTCCTAACTCTGCTAACAAAATTTATAATGAACTGCTTTTTAGATGCTCCCATCAGCAGAGAAGTGCAGTTCTAAAGGTTGGTCTTTGGCTGTCTATATTGCCTAATTTTTGCAAGTTGATGTACACAGCACATGCAGTATGGATGCTTGTTGGACTTTCCCCTCAGATGATCCTACCAACCCTTGGGCACCAGGGACCAGTAGTGTAACTTGGGGTGGGTGAATGGGGCATCAGCTCCAGGCACCCACTTAGAGGGGGTGCCAGAATGAGGGCTCCACAAGGAGTTTGTGGTGCTGCAGCAGCAGTCAGCAGATGCAGGGACTCTGTGCTGCTGCTGTAAGAGCAGAAGCAACAATAACCTCTCCGTGTAAGCAGCAGCTGGGGATGTTACATTCCCAGGGCAGGTAAGAATGATCTCTCCCCTTCCCTCCTGCTTTCTGGCATCCCCCCTCACCACAGTTTTGCCTACAGTTGATACCCCAGCTCCCAGCACAACCTGATTCTTGCCTGGCGGCCCTTTGTGCTCCGCTTGGACGGTCAGCTTTCTCCATGTTAACCCCCTTAAGTCTTCTAAGCTACAGCATAAAGATGGTGAGTTTCCAGGTGTCTAGGAGCCATGCTCCTACCTGTGTCCTGCTGTAATTAGAGAGCATGTGAAATCAATGCCATTCTCCATGATCACTGGCCATTCTTTTAGCATCAGGGCAAACCAGACTTTCAGCAGCTAGCAAGTCTCTTCTGCCAACTACATCTTTATGGAGCTCCAGGGTGACAATGGCCTACCCCTGAAACAGGTATTGGCCCTTCCTCAACCCAGTCAGACTGTACGGTCAAGGGATTAAGCCTTTCTTGTAGAAGGAGTAGGATACAGCTGATGCTGGAGATCTGATGCCAGGTGATCCCATGTCTGTCCCTCAAATAAGCTGTGCTTGTGCTCTATCAGAAATATCAGCACTGGTGTCCTTTCTATAGAAGTCCTGAAGAGTCAGATGGCTCCTTCTACCAGGTTCTTAGCCTCTGTTACCCAGTGTAGGGTATCTTTGCAGTAGGTGGCCACTGCCTGCACCTCCCTAATGTTGGATGTGTAGGGGAGGTGAGAGTGCCTTGAAGCTCACCCTCCCCTGTCTCCAGATCTGGACCCATTGAGCCAGTTGCATTTCTGTATTCACCACCAATGCAAAGCCTGCCCTGCTGGTTGGCCTGGGGGATTTGTAACTGTCCTCTCAACCTTTACACACATGCAGGGAGCTTTTCACTTGCCCTTTGGCTTGAGTTGGGGGATTGTCAGTGTCAGCACACTACAGTCTTCGGCATCTATTTGTGTCTCTGGGCTATTGTGCACACAGTCCATAGTGACCACCTGAAGCTAGACCCTTGAAGACTCTCCATGAGTTGCTCCTGGTTGTCTGCATTTGTCACCTGCCATGCTTGCATCATTTTAGAGGAGTGCGCTGGCTGTGTGACCACGTCTTCTGGGCCAGGTAGTGGGACCCCAGGGTGTATGCCCTGATGTGTGACCTGTGCATGTGGCTGTATCACAGTCTTTGCTGCTTGTCCTGGGGCCATGGGGCCATCACCCACACATTCCGTGACACACCAGTACCCAAGGGTGGGGTTGAAAGATTAGAGATCAACAAGCCCTTTACATCACTCAGAGCCTGGTCCCTCCTGTTTGAGGGAAGCTGAGGCTTCCTTTGTAAACATCCCCTCTGAATACATGGGAGCTGCCCTTCATGGGCAGATGCAGGATTCTGAAGAAGGCAAGTGTCACAGAGTCATAGTCATAGAGGTGTAGGCCTGGAAGGGACCTCCAGAGCTCATTTAGTCCAACCCTCTGCCTGAGGCAGGATTATCTTTATCCAAATCCTCCCATACAACCATAATCTAAACTCCACATAAGACTACCTTCAACCCTGACACAACATAGACCTAACACTCTAACCTGCCACAGGTAAAGTAGGGGAACCACAGCAGCCAATGTCTTGCTCCTACAAAATGTTGTCAGTATACACTCTAGAAGTCCTGGGTAGAGGGCCATGCTTCCCACTATGGAGAAAGGCAAAAACCCCCATAGCGCATACCAGTTTGACATTGGGGTAAAATTCCTTCCTGACCCCAGATATGGCAAGCAGTCTGACTCTGAGCAGAGGGGCAAGACCCACTAGCCAGGAACCTCTGGCTTTGTTCCTAGCAGGAGACTTGGCACACCCCAGTTGAAGTCCCCAGCCTTAGCTGTAGCCAACACCCAATGTCTCTGGAAAAGCATAAAAACACCCTAACACATACAGGATAAAAAAAGGGGTGGGGGAGCAACCAGCAAAGCCCAGAAGCATGGGAAATATCCATGGTAGAACATATGCATAGCTACACCTACGTCATCCCTGACCAGTAGCTGTCAAACCTCTTCTTGAACACCTCTAGTGATGGAGAGTTCACAACTTCCCTAGGCAGTCCATTCCACTGCCTCACTGTTCTAACAGGGAAGAAGAGTTTCCAGTTATCCAATCTAAGTTTACTTTGCTGGAACCTCAAGCCATTGGTCCACGTCCTCCTCTTGACAGCAAGAGAGAAAAGGTGCTTTCCTTCTTTATGGCAGCCCTTCAAATATTTGAAGACTGATATCTTGTCACCTCTTAAGCGCTGTTTCTGCAAGCTGAACGTGTCTTGCTCCTTCAGCCTCTCCTTGTATGACTTGCCTCCCAAGCCCTTGATCCTTGTTGCCTGTTTCTGGACCCTCTCTAACTTCTCTACATCCTTCTAAAAATGTAGAGTCCAGAACTGCCCACAGTACTCCAGATGAGACCTCACCAGTGTTGAGCAGAGAGGCAGTATCACCTCCCATGTATTGCACCTAATGCTTCTAGTGCAGCTGCTGGGGTGCATCCTCACATAACGCAGTGCATATTTTTTTCCAGTTAGCAGGGAACTAGAAACTTTTCTAATATGCTATGGGTATACAGCTATATTATTCAGTTTTGGATCCAAGCAAAAACAAAGACAAATATTTGGAGGGTTGGGGGCCTGACTGCCAGCTCCAGGGTGGAGCAGGCACCTGGCGATGGGGTGTATAGCCATTACACCCCACCCAGGCCACAGACAGAACTGCTGCCTACACCCCAAAACTTGTGTCCTCCAGACACTCTACCATGGCCCCAAAGTTCCCTTCATTGCCCTTTATGCATTGCCCCTGCTCCCTCATCTTCCCTGGCTCCACTCTGTCCCACGTATGTATCCTATGTTCGGCCCCACCCCATTATGCCCCAAGCCCCATTGGACGTCACAATCCTCTTCATGCCCCACTGTGTCCTACCCTACCCTCTCACTGTTCCCATGGACCCACTGCACACTGTACAGCCTTGTCCTCATCGTGCCCCAGCCCCTTGACACTTCACCATCCCCCTCACAACCCACTGAACCCTTCCCTGTCTCTCTGACGCCATACCTTATTGCAGGGGGTACCCCTGTTCAAGGAGACCAAACCCTCTGGGTCCATCCATGTCTGGATTTATGCCACCCTGATAGCACCCCTGGTTCAGCCTCCTAGAGCCTCTGCCATCTGCTGCAATGAATAATCTAGGAAAAGGTCACTGCAGTGACTTGCCTTTTCATCTCATCTTTACAACTCCCTGCTGCCATTTGACAGGAGCCAGTTGGCTCCCTCAGCTCCTCCTGAATAGAAATGCAGAGTTGTCCCTGCTGAGCAGGTTGTTTTAAACTTTGAATGGAGCAAAAATCAAAGAAGGGTGAAATATCCCATCCATCCCCACCCTGCATTTGCCTCTGGTGCCCTGGTTCCACAAGCTTTCTCTTCTGTAACCTGTCAGAGACTCACTGGTAATGGAGGGCTCCACTGGTATAACTGTAGCACCTTGGGAGCCCAAGTCATAGATCAAGCAGGACCTGTCTCCTACTATGTATTGAGCAAGCAGTGCCAAGTTTTATCTTTGACACTTTCTGGGAAAAGTCCCCACTGGATTAAGCAAACGTACCCTGGTATAGGGATTTTCATCATCTGTCTGCTACTGCTTTTGAACCTGTGTAATAATGATTACACCAGTTCTACAAATAAGCTGCCAGCCAGGAACTAGCCTAAGCACATTGCAGCTGCCTCTGTCCTTTTAGTCCTGCTGCATTTTAAGCTGTTCCTGGGAATAACTGATAGCCTCTGGCCACACTTCAGCCCACAGAGCCCTGAAGAGCCGTGAGCCTCTTCAGTGAGGAGGTCTGGGTTTTATCATCTAACCAAAGATTGTAGGCACTGCTGATGAGATGCAGTAAATCAAGGGTGTAACACTCATCTGACCCACAGGTGTGAGGACTGTCTGCAGGGTAGATCAGGCCTGCAGTCTGGTCCTGAGCACCAGATCCAGTGTACGGGCTGGTCTGGTGTGAGTGCTATGCAGCATGTGTCCCAGACTGGCTCTGTGCATTAGATACAGCATGCAAAGCCAGTTTATAACGGGCCTAATCCAGACTGGCCCTGCATCCAGCATGCAGGGCTGGCCTGGCACAGATGCCATATGTGGCATGCACCCCAGACTGGCTCTGCATGCTGTGTGCAGCAAACACCTCAGACCAGCTCCACATGCTGTGTGAAGGATGCCCCAGCTCCAGCCTTACACACGGCATATGGCATGCACCAGATCAACTCCATGTGCCACATGCAGCACATGGAGCCAGGGCCAGTGCATGTGACACATGAAACTGGTCTGAGACCCAAAGGCAGCAACCTCGAGCCTGATGATAGTGTTCTGTGGGCTTGCAGTCTGTTATCTTTGACGCCCCTGCAGTAAATGCATTCCCCCCATGGCAGCCATGTGTGGGATCATGAATAAGCATCATTGGAATATATACAAATAAAGGCAGCTCAGGGAAGGCAGCTTCCCTGTTACCCCTAAAGGGGGGAGCAACGGGCTCTGTCCCTTTAAGTCTTTAGCTCCTCAGCAACCACAGCAGTGATGGCAGGTGAGGGGAAATATGCTGCTCATGTAAGGACATGCAGGAAGCTCAGCTAGGGCCCCCATGGCATGTTCAAAATAGGTTATGCTTGGAGAGTGACAGATCATGCTCTCCTCAGGGCAGAGCTACCTAGGCTTGCAGGCTAGTGTGGCTGGGATTCATCCAGCACTCAGGGCTAGTGCCAACTGCCCAGGCAGGACATGCCCACTGTAGGGAGCCAACTTGGGAGTCTAAATTGGCAGCTTTGGACCAGTTGCTGCCTATCCCAGTACCTTGGTTTCTCTTGCTGTAAGTTGGCCTTTGCTACAACTCCTGCTGTTTAGAGTAGTAGACATTAGAGTAGCATGGCATTGCCCCAGCCATGGTGTCTGACTTCAGGTGTGGAACTGGGAAAATTCCTGGGTGTGCTACTACCGGTGCCAGATTTTTCAGCATGGAGACCTAGCCAAGTCACCACACACATAGGGCATGGAGGCTCAAGCTCACAGCAAAACTCAAGCTTGCAGCAAAACTTATTTGCTGGGAACATACATGAGCCAAAGAGGAACATCATGTCCTCCCACCTCCACAGCAAGAGACTGTGGGCAGGAAAGAGGGCAGTGTGAAGGAAGAGGGCTAGGGTGGCCATCATAAAGGTCAGCTCGGTTGTCTTCTGTCCTCTATTGACATGAAACCAGATGCCTTTATGCCCTCTATTTTTCTCTTGAAGAGAAAAAGGCATTGGGTTTCGTATCAATAGAGGGCAAAGGACAGAGTAGCAGAAAACCAGAATGTCCTCTATGATGGCTCCAGGCTAGTGTCCCATGAAGGAGCAATGTCGGGGGATCTCTCCAGGCTGGTGTCCCACAGGATGCTCTATTCCCTAGCCTCCTTCATGGCTGTGGTAAGTTCCAGGGTTTGGTGCAGTGCCTCTGGGACCATGGCTCTGGGATGCTTGAGGACCCCTAGTAAGTGGAGAGGCTGGTCCCTCTGCCTGTTTTGCACCCCATCTTTCTTCCATGCAGGTGGGGCGTGGTTCTGCTCTGTCTGCTGCTCCCCAATTGGCTGATGGAGCTCTGGCAGCCACCCCAGCAGGATTATCAAGGGTGAAGCACTGAATAAACAACGCTGCCCAAACTGCTGAGTTGGAGTCAGTCTGCTAAGGCACCTGCGAGGTGGTGAGCTGCTCTTCCAGTGACTCCTAGCCCTGCAGACGCACCGGCAGCCCTGCACATCCTGTCCTCTGCAGGTAAAGGCTTTTTACTGAGCTGTGATCAGGACCCAGTGCTGAACCTGGGAACCTTGGCCTCTGAGGGATAGGTGGGGTAGATGACTCTCATCTAGCCACAGAGCAGTGGGGGACCCACTGGCTCTGGGGGATGGGGAATTGGACACAGGGCCTTTCTTCTTTGGGGAAGGCCAGTTCCAATCCAGGCCGGTATCTTAAGTGGGCCAGCACAGAGCCCCTCTGGAATCTGCTGGTATCCACACTGGGAACATGTCAGGGTTTATAATTTGGTCCTGGTTTACACAGGCAGCTGTTACAATAATTAATCCCTTAAACAGATGCCTCAGCCCATTGCCCAGCCAACCCTAGGCTGTGATCTGGTTGCCTTGAGCTGTACCCTGTCCTAAGACTGTCAGCAGGCTGGTGAGAAAAGGCAAGCAGAACTAGAAGGCTGTGGGTACTCTGTGCTGGATTGGCCTTAGACCCTGGTTACAGCCCTGCCCTTCTCATGAGTGTCCATAGACCATGACCAGGATGTGAAGCCCAGAGGCTGGCAAGGGCACGACAGATAAGTCAGGCTTCTTGGGCCTCCACACTGAGCCTGAATTGTCTGGCCAGCTTTCTCCACTCTGTGCCTATTTCCCCCTGTGAAAGGCACTGGTTTTAGCCTTGCTGCTTCTCGTCCCCCAAAGGACCTGCAGGGGGAATTTGTTTCAAAAGAGAAAGGGCCAAAGACCAGTGCAGGGATACTGTGCTCCCCTTTGGCCCACGTGAGAGAACCAGGATGTATGCAGACCTTGTTGGGTTGCACTAAACTACAGCCCCAACAAGGCCACTCAAAACCAAGGGCTGGATTTTCCATTCATAAACACGTCTATCAGGGACATGGCATATGTGGAATTCAAGGAAGCTGAGGGTGTCCTTAATCCTGGGAGGCTCTGCCGTAGCCCTAGCCCTTAGGACATAGCTGAGGACATATGGCATTTATCTGGGGGGAGGGGTGCTTTAATTAGAGCGGCTCTAAGAGCTGCTCTAATTAAAGTACTTGGAACATCATGTGAATCAGTGTCCCTGCCCTGAAAAACAATGGCAGAGGGGGTGCTTTAACTAAAGCTTGTTGAACAAGCTACACCCCACCACCATTTTTCAGTGCAGGGACACTGATACATGTGATGCTGGCGTCTGCTGGAGCGAGGTAATAACCATGCTCCAGCAGACTCAATTAATTGAGTCTGCTCTGACATGCTGTAATTACAGCACATCGCACCCTTGATGCACATGTATAGGGGCCCACTGTGAAGTGGAAACTCTGACCTGAGACAGAAGTTTCTTACACAAGAGGTTAGTGGTGGGGGTGGGAGGAGATGTAGGGGCCATGGAGGCAGGTAGGACTGTAGGGAGCAAGGCCTAGGCAACAGGACCAGCCAGCATCTGCTGGCTTCAGCTTGCTCAGTGGAGTCAGCCTCTCTTCATTGTGCGCCCTTGGGAGTTTAGCTCAGTATCCAGCAGCAGAGGGAGAAGAAGAGCAGTGCAGCTCAGACAGCTTGTGGGGCAGGGAGGAGGTGCAGAGATGGCACTTTTGTACCCTGGAGGGCAGTGGCACACAGGGCAGGGGCAGTGGCCAGCAGGGGTGTAACAGGGTGAGTTGCTGCTTCAGTAGTTTATGTGGAAGCTGCAGCTGAAATGTGGTTCAAGCCTTGATTTAAAAGCTAATGATCTGTGATAAAATAAGGATGTGCAAGGGTTAACCAGCACCCCTCCATGCAACAGCTTCCCCTGACATTGAACCTCTGGTCAGTACCAACCCCATGGCGGCTGCTCTGCCTTTCCTGTGGGTCTCACACCGGGCGCCCTACCTGGCTGCTGGAGCTGCTGAATAGAAAGTACAGAGTGGAAAGAAGGGTAGGGCAGACAGGAGGGGGAGGCATTCTCCTGCCACCTTTCTGGCTCCCCGCAACCTTAGATGCTCATGCCCATCTTGCCCACCTGTAGGTATGCTACTGTGAGGGGTGGACAGAGCAAGGGTCTGCTGGCAATGAGGATCCTCTCTGTTTGGCTCACCTATGCTGCCTGGGGGTGCCCGAGGTGAAACTCATTAAAGATAATGAGGTGCTGTTGCTATTACAGTAGCAAGGTCAGGAATGGCTTGGGGCTAGTGTGACTATTTACAGACTCTGATCCTCCCCAAAGCAGCTCCTAGCCCTAGTATCTAGGCCCTTCCTGAACCCTGTGTGTATTTTGGGGAGGGGGAGAGGCCAAGGTTGTATCTCTCCTTCAGAGAAGCTTTCAGGCAGAGTGGACTGCCCTCTCTCCTGGGCATGTACCCCACTCAGGAGCTGTACCATTGCTCATGGGGAGGGCTACAGCATGGCCCCTCTTTGGCAGGCTCTGGCTTAGAGTCCACAAGGCACACACTAGGCTTTCCTGACACTGGCCGAGTCTAGGTCTGTTCATTCCTCTGTGTGCAGGCAACCACCTTCTTGCCCCAGCTGAGTCTGGCCTATACCAGTGCCCTGATGGAAAGTAGCTGGGGGGTGGGGGGGTGCTAGGGGATGCTTCTGTTGGTAGAAGTGTGTTTACACTAGGGCTTTAGCTGACATAGGAATGTCTTCACCCTCCCCACTGATGTCCCTATGCCAGCACCAGTTTCTCAATTTTCCATGGCCTCAGGCAGGTTTGGCCAGTTCTTGGCCCTGAGGAATATGAGTGGAAAGGGGGAGTGCAGCAAGAAGAGGCAGGGAGAGCAACCTCTCTTCATGCACCTGCCCAGAGAAGGGCCGGGGGACTTCCTTTAGGTCTCTACACCACTTCTTATACCCTGCTGGGTTGCATCATAGTCCTGGGCCCTCTGGCCAAGGGAGGGGAGTGGGAGGTTGGTCTCTATTGTGGATATGAGCCCCTGCTGCTGTCAGACCAGGGATTGATGTGGGGTCAATCCCTGCTCATATTTGCTGCCACACAACAGTCCCACAAATAAGTCCCTTATTTCTGCCCCCACATACCCTGTAGGGCCTTTTGCCATCCTCCCGGAGCCAGCCCCATGGGTGGGGATGGAGTCAGGGCTGCACATTTCTCCCTGCTCCAACAGGTCTGGCTTAGGAGAGAAAAGTATCCCATACACATCCTCCCTGGGTCCAAGCATATTCCACTGGTACCTGCATCTGAACCTATGCTGGAACAACTGACTCAATCATTAGAGAATCAAATTGTCCAGAAGGCTTATTGGAGGAGGGTAAGGTGGGGTGAGGAAGTGTGTGGGGGGGAGTCGAGGGGTTTCCACAGGGGATTGGCCTGGCTTAACTCCTTCATGATGGCTGTGGGGTCAGCAGCCTGTCCACGTGGTTCCAGCCTCACAGGTAGGTGGGGAAGATGCCAGTTCTAGGAAGGACTGGGCATTCACAGGGAGCCTGGCCCCAGTGAGCCTACACCCTGGAGAGCTGTAATGTGGCAGCTAGAGACTCCCAGGGAAGCAGATAACAGGATCTGTGGCAAATGGGGACTTGCAGTCACAATCTGTCCTGTATGGTGCCAGAGGCAGCATGTCATAGTGGAGAGGTTGCATCTCTCAATAGCGGGGGCAGACAGGCTGAGCACTACACTGGGGCTACAATCTTGTCTATTTCTATAGAGAGAAGACTCATTGGACACCTTGCTGTCCATACCTCCCAGCAAGAAAAGATGAGCAGGAATGACGAGGGCCAAGAGGAGGCATTTGTGAGCAGCAAGGCTGGCAAGTCAGATGACAAAGCCACAAGGTAAGTGGCAGAGTGCCCAGAGATGCCAAGAGATGGTACTCTATGAGTCCAGGGAGTTGTGGTCCAGGGTAGGTGCCTGATTCAGGTCATGGGGCCAAATCATGGGGCAGTCAAACCCCAAACCACACAGGGAGCATATGCCAGGAGCCCTACCTGATGCCAAAATCTGTAGGATTAGGGTTGAAGGACAAATAGGAGGGCCAGTAGTTCCACTGGCCCAGCAAACCTAGAGAGAAGGGCTGGTTGGCAGGATTGACCCACCAGTCCCCAGCCATGAGAGGGAATTTTCAGGCAGAGTAGCTTATGGCAAGGCATCCTAGTTGCCAAACCATGGCCCATACCAGGCAGAAGATTCCTGGGACTTGAGGCTGCTTGGAGAAACAGTGAAGGTTTGCTTTCGAGTGAGGAGAAGAGGCTGTGGCAATTGGGGGGTCAAAGCTGTGATGGGTCACAGAAGGGACTGTGGGGTCAAAGCTGTGATGGGTGTGGGAGGCATTGAGCAGGACAGGTAGAAATGGGGTGGGTGTCAAGGCCTATAGGACCTGCCAACACAGGCTGACTTGCTCTTTCAATCCTCAGCACGAACCCTTATGCAGGGCTGGTGAACCGCCTACGTGCTTCCTGGCTCGCGGGGAAGACACGTCCCATAGAGTATCGGATCTCTCAGTTGGAGGCGCTGGGCCGATTTTTGGATGAGAAGAAGCAGTCCATCCTGGATGTCTTAGCTGCAGACTTGAGCAAGGTGAGGGGGCCTCTCTGCACAGTTCAGCCTGTTGGGATCTCCTCTATAGCATAACTGCAGGGGGCTCTTGGGTCTAGTTTCTTCTGTGCTTGGTCCCATTCCCAGAAGTATCTACCATCCATACCATCCAGTCATGTGTTTCATTCCTCTCCTCCTTTATGGAGGCGTGAACCGGATACTATGTTTCCAGGCCTGAGGCATTTTTTAGTTGGGTATTGTACCCATGTCCACGCTTTTTTGAGTTTCTGTCCATCAAGACAGGTCAGAGCAGGGCACTGGACCAAAGGAAAGTAAGGCAGGGAGAAGACCAGTCCATGGTGGAGTAAAATCTGCAGCCTGGCACCATCTCTGAAGACAGTGCTGTTCCCTCTATAGAAAAGCTGTTATTCTAGGGGCAAAAAACCCTGCAGGGTCAAGCAAGCAAAGCTGTGAACCACTTGTCAGCATTTCTTTTGTGATGAACTTGTTCTTGATCTCCCTAATGTAACACCTGCTAACAGGCGAATGACCTTCAGCTCATGTACAAACCTGAGCTTCCCCACTCCCCACCTTGGTGGCTCTGGAGTAGATCTACTCATTTACAAGGGTATGTCAAAGTGGCCTGGCCAGGCAGTACCTGACCAGTCAGTAAAGCCATCACACTTTAGGGGCTGTTACAGTCATAACGTAAGAGGAGACATGGACAGTAGGGAAAGAGATGGGTAAGGGGGCAGAATGGATGGTTTGGCACTCATGAAGCAACCCCATTATTTATAGCTGACAGACCTAGGAATGGAGGCCAAGTTCTTTTCTTATATCTAAAACTCTGCAATCACATGTTGCCCTCTGGCTGCCAACTCAAAGTCCTGAATGCTGTCACTGTATACTAACCACAATCCTCCGCTCACACCTTTGTAAAATCACATGCCACTGCTGTCATTTGACTTCTGCAGCTTTTGTGGCAGAGCCAGACCCAACATAACAAATGAATGCCCTAGGACAGAATGCTTTGGAGGAGTTTTCCTGTTAAGGTCAGCATCTTGTTAACTCTTGGGCCCACCTCTTTCCACAGCTTCCTGGCTTTTGGACAGACCTGTATGCATCAGATTTGCTTTCTCTTTGTTATTCACAAGCACAGGTTAGAGAGTAAGGCCTTTTTCTTGTGGTGGTCCAGGATGCTGTGAAAATTAATCTCTTGTTGCATCTAGCACAGTCTAGACATGCAGATGCAGTGCCATTGATGTTCTTTTGTGGTCATGATAAATCCCCTTCCTCCACTTTCACAAAGAATGCCAGGTTCATGGACTTGTTCTTCATTAACAGAATGGGCAGGAGCCTGGGAGTTAATGGAAAAATAAATAAGGGCCTCTGGTTCTTCTAGGGTCCTTGGAACAAACATATGTGTTAGCAAGTGTCTTAACTGTAAGAACCATTGCTTTGCTGAGGGTGGCAGGTCACAGCCCTGTTTCAGCATTAGAAAAGGGATGTAGCCCCTGTCATTGACCCACTGATTAACCCATTGGGTGTCTCTGCCAGGTTGTAAGGCTGACAGAGCAACCTGGCAGCTGGGTGCTAAAAAACCAATTGCCCATTAAAGCACTGGGAACTTTAAAGGAGCAGCACCAGCAGAGTGATAGGCTCCTGTAGAGGTGAGTCCACTCACTGACAGACTCCCCCAGAGGTGGAGGGAGCTAATGAGCAGCACCCACTCACCCTCTGGTTGGAGAGGGCTCCTTTGTTATGCTTCAGCCGGGGGGGGTTCTGCACATATGCACACTTCAGGGTGATCTAATTTTTGGAGCGCTACCAGCTTTGTAGTTCTATGGAAATAACTTGTCAGCAAACTGAGAAACTACTTTGGACTAGTTTTCAGAGGCCTCCAGAACAAAGATATCTCTCAAATGTTCCACCCTTTCTCCTGTACTCTAAAAGTTAGATTCACAAATGCTCACTCTGTGGACAGATTTTTGGAATAAATGCATTGTTCCTCTATCATCCCTGTAACCCCAGTGTGAAAATAGAGGGGGACATGATTAGGAACAAAATGTGCCTTGTATAGTCTCACATTCCTTTCCATTCTGTTTAGGCGCCGAAGTACTAGTCCCACTCTAGTAATGTCCGTTTTTTTCTTTATAGCCTCCTACTCATCTAAGAAAACAATGGACAAAGGAGGGTATTTGGCAGGGAACCAGGTCAAATTTCTATTGAGCAACACCATTTCAGTGATTCCATTCCTCAAGATCATCTAGCCCCAGCCTCCCCTGTAATGATGATGCTTCCTAACTATGGGCTAAAATCCCATTTAATCTTTATGAGCTTAAATGGCGCTTAGGTAGTTGTGTAAGTGCAAATGTCAGCACTTCTGTGACTTTTTCATTCCATTCTCACCTGTAGGAGAACACAATTTCCCACGTATGTATGGACCTGTCCAAAAGGAAAATGGCAGAGGAAGAAGATCCTTTCACCTTTTAGCTCAATAGCCAGTGTACTCAGAGAGCTTACTGTGCATGTGCCACAGACTTGAGGAGAGCATGGTCACACCACCTAACCATAGTTTTGGATCCACCCATGGTAATACCTGGAGTATGGTCTAGCTCAGCGCTGTCCAAATTCTAGAGGCTAGGGACAGACATTACACATAAATCGATTTAAGTGATCAGAAACTTACTTAAACCTGTAACAGAACAGACATTCAGTGCTCATAAACCAGTTTGAAAATGGCCAAAGCCGGTTTGAGATAAACCTGGTTGAATGTAGTATCAGATTTAACTGATTTGGCTCAAACTGGTTTATGCAATGTCTGTCCCAGACCCTTTGCTGGTTTAAGTTAAACCAGACTCCCCCAGCATCCCGGCATTCTGTCTGAGCAGCTCTGCTCTCTGTTCCAGTGAGCTGGGCTGGCCCCTCCCCTCTGCTGTCTAGCCAGAGCAGGGGTAGGGTATGGCCAGAAGCTGGCCTGCCATAGCCCCTGAGGTGAATTTCTCCCTTCGTCCCCCCACCGCCCCGCTGGCAAACCATGGGAACTGCAGCTGGGGTTTGCCACTCCCTGCTGCACCTCCATGGCTTGCCTGCAGCCAGGCAGGGACAGAGTTAATTCTTCCCTCTGTCCCCTCTCTCCCCTGGAGCCCCTGGGGGTTTGGCTGAAGTCTCTGCAGCTTGCCTGCAGCCAGGCATGGAGGGAATTAATTTCACAGCCTGGCCTTGGGGGGTTGGGGTGGGAGTAGGGAGAGAGGCAAGCTAGTCCCCTGTGTGGAGATCCAAGCCCTGCACCTGTGAGCCCAGAGCTAAGACCTGCAGGACCAGACTGAGAGGTGGGAAGTGTTGGCAAGGACCTGAGAATCATCACACATGTTGGAGATGTAGTTAAGGAAAGTTGCAAAAAGCTTCACCAAAAAATGCAGAGAGCTACATTTACATTATAAAGCAGAAGGTGTAAAGGGTGGAAATACCTAAACAAAGCCTTTATGAATGTCTGGCTATAAGGAGACAGTCTGTCCTCAAGATTAGTAAAACTAATTCTTGTCTTCCTGGTTTACATTTTAAGTTAGACTAAGTTGTGTATGCTGGGTTTTACTGGGCTGTATCTTAGCTTAGAGGAAGATTTTTGGTAGTTCCCTGTTGTATGCTTTGCAAACTGCTGTGTTCAATATATGCTTGCTTCAGAGAAAGGACTATTTTTCCCATCCCCACTCCTCAATCTGGCAGCAGCTGCCCTCCACCCCTTCCCCGCTGGTGGTTGGCATCTGGTGTGTTGTGCTAGCCCCTGCTAGTGCCTGGCTATGCCCCGCTCTGCTCTAGCAGGGAGGGGTGAGAGCCTTGGAGGGTGTCTTTCTTCCCTCCCCTTTGGCAGTGGCTGGCAGGCATGCTCTAGCGCCCCCGTGACTTCTGATTTGAACCACTGCAGGCATGTGGCTGCATTTTCTGATTTAACGGAGAATGTCTGTCCAGTTATTAATCAGTTTAAGCTGCACAACTTAGACTAACTTGCGAAGAGTGAATCAATTCAGGCTCAGGTTTTTTGAATATCTGTCCCTAAGTGGCTGCAAGACACATGCCTTGCAAGCCACACTGATGGGGGCCACATGCTGTGCAGGCTACACCAACATCTGTATCAACATCTTCTTTTTAACATCTTTATCAATGACGTAGACACTGGTGTCAGAAGCGTACTGGCTAAGTTCGCCAATAGCACTAAACTTTGGGGCATAGCGTCTACACCTGAGGACAGGCTAGTGATCCAGGCTGACTTGGGTAAGCTTAGTAAGTGGGCGGACACAAACCTAATGACGTTCAATATTGAGAAATGTAAGGTACTGCATCTCATGAAAATCCCCGCGCAGCATGCTTATAGGCTCGGCAGTGCTACGCTTGCTAGCACCATGGTTGAAAGAGACTTGGGGGTCATGATTGACCACAAGATGAACATGAGCTACCAATCTGATGTTGCAGCTGGCAAAGCAAACAAAACACTGGTTTGCATCCATAGATGCTTCTTAAGTAAATCTCAGGATGTCATCCTCCTGCTGTCCTCAGCCTTGGTGAGGCCGCAGCTGGAGTACTTTATCCAATTCTGGGCTCCACAATTCAAGAAGGATGTGGAGAAGCTTGAGAGACACCAGAGGAGAGCCATGCACATGATCAGAGGGCAAGAGAACAGGCCTTATGAAGAGAGGCTGAGACCCATGGGACTCTTCAGCCTGGAAAAGCTCAGGCTCAGGGGTGACCTGGTGGCTGTATATAAGGGGTGTGCATCAAGATCTGGGAGAATGTCTGTTCACTAGAGCACCCCAAGGAAAAACAAGGACCAATGGTCATAAACTCCTCCAAGACTGTTTTAGGCTGGACATAAGGAAAAATGTCTCTACTGTCCGATTCCCCAAGACCTGGAACAGACTCCCTCCAGAAGTGGTGAAGGGACCTACTCTGGATTCATTCAAGAAATGTTTGGATGTTTATCTTGCTGGGATCCTTTGACCCCAGCTGACTTTCTGCCCCTGGGACAGAGGGCTGGATTTGATGATCTTTGAGGTCCCTTCCAGCCCTAATGTCTATGAAATCTATGAAACATAAGCCACAAGCTCTCCAGGGCATACACTGCATGGGTGCCCCCTCATAGCATTATGTGTGTGCATGTTCCCTGGCTGTACTGCATGCCTGGCTTTCCTGGCCTTACCCTCAGCTCCTTGCACATGGGGTCCCTTGCTGCCAGCGGGGGGCAGGGCCAGGAAGTGGAAGTCAGAGGGCGAGCCAGGAGACCCTGGGTGCTGCTGCTATGCAAGGCATGTGTGGGAAGTGGTGCCTGGGTGGGAGCCTGGGGACCACAAATTAACCACTTATAGGCTACATGCACAAGTAGCTAGAGCACTGTGCTAGGAAGTAGGAGAGGCAGGTGCAGATGCAAGTGCCCTAACCACTGCATCATTAAATTAAAAGGTAAGAGGGGCCTCATCTGGCATCAAGCAAGCAGTACTCATATTTTTTTCTGCGATTGTAGCTTCATAGTGTTCTGTGAGTACCCAGGCCATCTCTTCCACCTGGAGCCTACCGAGCATGCTGAGAAGGGAAGTGCAGGTCCATCTCATCTACCCCTAGCTAGACACCCGGTTGTTGTATCAAAGAAGGATACCAGGTTAGGCTGACATGATCTAACTTTGGTAAACCCAAGTTGTATTTAACCCATTTTCCATATACACCCATGCCTTTCTTTTTTCTTCCACTTTTTTTTAGCATCATGCATGCATGCTGTTGGACTTTCACAAGTGCTGACTTTAATATGACTTTTGGAAAGGTTTCCTGAACTGAATGAAACTCACATTTAAACTCTTCTCATCCCCCCACCACCTCACCCCTGGCGGGGGCTGAATGACATGTGGGTATACTATCATAGTAGTTCTCAATCTTTTTAGATTCTAAGCAGCCCTCTATATTTTTTTTTAACTTGGTACCACACAGTTGAGAACTACTTTGTGCTATTTCAGTTTCTCTCAATGGTTCGCAACTGGAGTAATGCTGCCATAGCCAGGTGGAACTACTCTGTGCACCTCATACAGCACCCCTGAAAGGGCCTTGCAGCACCCCTGAATGTCATGGCAACCCCATTTGAGAACCATCATACTATCAGTATGGACATAGTCTTTTTGCTATAATGGGAGAACAGGATATTAGCTTGTGATGGTGCTCGGTACCTGAAGTCTCTCTCTCTATATAAATACATATTTAAATTAAAGCTTATATCCAAACCCCAGATTGTAACACATGAAACCCCACCCTCTAATTAGGCAAAGGACAGGCAGGTAAACGCAGAACACCTTATTCAATTCCTTTAGTAGTACCAACACTCACACACTAATCCTCTAAGTACAGAAAAACAAATCAGTGACGCGCATACCAGACTCACAAGACATTACTCACTACCCCTGTGGGGTGTTTCTCTCCTATTTACCTTTGATCTTTTTTCTAGTTGTCAACACCTCCTCCTTTTTGCTTTGTCTCGTCTTATGCTGTTACCAAGTTTGGGCACCTTTGTCAGAATAGAACAGGCTCAAAGTTTCCTCTCACCTGTCAGTTGCAACTGTGTTGAACCCCGGGGAACCTAGATGCCTCCATTCTTAGAGAGTGAAGAAGCAGCTCAAAACAGTTCTCTGGTGGTCCTTGGAAGACCACCTAGTTATACAAACCTACCCTTCAGTAATAGTGGAGCTCCTGAAAAGGAAGTTTTCTCTTCACTTCTGCCATCTGGTCTAGTACTGACTTGCCAGTACTTAGCTTTTCTAGCAACCTTCTAGCAACCTTCCGCATTTACAGACTTCCTGGTCACTGCAGGAGAGTTAAAAAAAAAATCACTGACACTTTAGCTTTTTGTTTACCTATTTGTTTCAGGGGCTTCTGGGAAATCAATATGCAAAACCTACAGGAGGTGTTATAGTTCACTAGCTGTCATCCACATAACTAGAGCTGCAGCAGGGGTGATGTGTAGGGGTAGACGTGGCGGTGCACCCCCTACAAAAAGGCACCGCTGACATTGTTGGCGGTGCCTGTAGGCGGTTGCCACTCACCCCCCACCCCACCGCCGGCAGCATCTGCAGGTGGTCAGTGATCGCTGCTGGCCACTCCCAATGCTGCCAGCGGCATCTGTGGGTGGTTGCTGACACCTGCTCAGTGCTCGCCACTGACAGCTCCGGCAGCATCTGCGGGAGCTTCTGCTTACCACTGCCACACTCCTGCTGCCGCACTCCTGGTGCTGCCATGCCCACCCGGCTGCTGGGGGCATGTGTCGTTCATGACCTGGAGCATTTCACTTAAGACAGTGTTAATTTTCTGTGATGAGTACTCAGGCTCTGTTTAAGTGGTCAAGTGGCTCAGGCCTTGTTAATTGACTCCTGGCCTTCTTCAACAGCACTGAAGAGTTTTACAATATTTTCCAGCAGACAGAGACTTTAAGGGCTGTCTCATGGATAGTAATGCCTGTATTCAGCAGGTGCCTCAATACAGAAAATGGCATTTGCCTGGGCAGACAGAATAGGATTATTGCTCTGTTAGATATCTGATGAGCATGCCTAGGAATGACTTCAAAAGGAATATACATGATATCAAAATTGTTGTACATGATCCAGATTTACAGGCCAAGTTTTGAAGTTCATCCAGATATGATGAAGTTTTGAAGTTCATCCAGATATGATGTGAAGATAGCAAATATGGAGTTGTGAAAGCCTAAATCTTTAAGTAGATACTGTAAAAAGATTTTCTCAGCCTTTGGGGAAAAATATCAGCTTTTGGGCAAAGCTGAGCATGAAGTCTGTCAACCCAAAGGCTTTTTCTCTTCAGATCATAAGTGTGGGCATAGTAACAAGGTAACAAGCTTGCATAGCAAGCTACTCTGCATGCTTCAGTAATGCAGCATATACATACTGATCACTGGGTTCAGTAAACACCGGCATATGTGAATAAGAAGAACAAAGGGATACATTTTATTGTGGAGCAGTAGGCAATCTCTGCAGACCCTTGGTCTGTTTCTCTAACCAATTAGTATAACTGAGGGACCATCTCCCAATTCCCAACTTCTTTAGTCTTCTAAGTAATGGAGTGTCTCTAACTTACAACTTTTATCACTGCAACACTTAAAACAGTGGTTCTCAATCTTTTTTTTTTAGATTCAAGGCACCCCGCATTAGACTCAGGGCTTCTCTCCTTAGTCTCAAGACACTCCACAGAAAATGCCAGCTCTTCATTTTCACTCATTTTTTGACTACAGAAAATACTAGAGCAGTGGTCACTAACCTGGATATCCCGATCTAGAGGTAGATCTTGGAGCCTCTTTTGGTAGATCCTGGGCTGGTGGGGGAACAGCTGGGTGTGCACACATATGCACACCTGCTGCCCCTCACCCTAGCAGATAAATCTGTGGGGAAGGGAAGAGGTGGGGGGCAGATCAAGGCCCCCATTGTGAGCGGTTGACTGTGCGGCCCAGCCAGGAGCAGGGGAAGGTAAGTGGGGCCCCAGCCCAGCTGGGTGGTGGGAGGATTGGAGCCTAGGGGTACTCTTCCAGGGCCACAGGGGGCTCCCTCCCCATCTCTGTGGGGGTGGAGGTGGCAGAGGCTGCTGCCACTGCACCTTGAGTCCCCCTGCAGCTGGCCATGTGCGGGCATGGCTCAACTCAGCAGCAGAGACTCACGTGGGGGCAGCCCCAGCCCAGCCAGGTCTGGGAAGATCTGGTCGTCCAGGGACGTGTTGGTGGGGAGGGGCTCCCGCTGCTGGACACAGCCCAGTGGAGGCCCTGGGGGTCTGTTCCCCCCCACCTGTGCCTCATTTTTGGAAACTGGTGCATGTGGAATGCAGGGTGAGCCAGGGTGTTCTTCAAAGCTGGACTCCCAGGCAAGGGATGGAGTCTGCCTGCATATGCCTTGGTGCCCACAGTGAGCCCTCCACTCTTCTAGGAGTTCAGGCTTTATGATGCTGCTGTGTGTGTAGTGGGGAGTCAGTGTTAGTGGGGAGCCAGCAGCCTCTAGATTAGCACAGCATTGGCCGAGACAAAGCAAGGTGACCATTAGTCTTGAGGACAGTACTGTGGTTGCCTGCTCATAGAGTGCCTCCCCCAGCTACCCCAAGCTGTCTGTATCTGTGCCATTCTGGTGCACCAGAGTCTGTGGGGATTGCTGAGTGGAGCTGAGTCACTCTTAGGGGTGGGAGAGGTGCCCACAGCAGGGTTGGTGCCAACATTGCTTTGTGCCTGCAGCCACCCTTCGAGGGAGAATTCTCTGATATTCTCCTGGTCAGGAATGAGGTCAACTATGCAATCAACAATTTGTCTGCCTGGATGAAAGATGAGCATGTGGAGAAAAACCTGGTAAGGGAGGGCATATCCCTGCTGCTGAGCTGGCAGGAGGTGGAGGGACATGCCTGGGGGTAAGTTAGAAGACTACTCCTGACATTGTGGCTTTTTCCTTACCTCAGGTGGTTCAGCTGGACTCAGCCTTCGTCCGCAAGGACCCCTATGGGGTGGCACTAATCATTGGGCCCTGGAACTACCCAATCCACCTGCTCCTGGTGCCAATGATTGGGGCCATTGCTGCTGGTGAGTCAGGTGCTAAGCCCAGCAAGGAACCACTTCCCCAGTGATGGGTTAGGGTGCTGGGATCCAGGTGATGGCACAATGTCTCTGAGCTACACAGTGACATCCTGCCTGGCCTCTCCCCAGGTAACTGTGTCATCATCAAACCCTCTGAGATCAGCAAATATTCTGAGGCACTCATAGCTGAGATGCTGCCCAACTACCTGGACAAGGTAAGGAGCTGTGCCTTACCCTGGCATCCATGTCCTGATCTGAACCCCTTCCTCATATATCCTGAGACAGGCAGAAGGGTGTGGGATAAAGTGGGAACCAATATGCCCTCTCTTCCCTTGCAGGACTGCTTCGCTGTGGTGACTGCTGGTGTGGAGGAGACTACAAAGCTGCTGGAGAACAAGTTTGACTACATCTTTTTCACTGGTATGATGCAAGTAATCCCACATCCCCTACCCCAAAGATGCCTTCACTTCCACTCCAAAAGGGGCATCATTCAGACTTTCTGCACCCCTGCTCCCAGTCCAAGCAGCACAGGGACAAAGTCTGGGTCAGGGAGCCAGTGCCCTCATTGCTGCTCTGACTGACCAGAAGGGGTTGTTCCAAGAGAGAGATGTCCAGCTGGATGACAGAGATGAAGGGGTGACCTCAGGGACATTGTGTAGGGAAGAGACAGATATAGAGTCCTTCTTACTCCTGGAAGAGACTGCAATTACCTGCATCTTATACTAGTCCCAGTCCCCAAGCCCCCTGTCAGGCTGATAGCAGGATCTCTATCCTCATGCATTTCCTCCTCCCCTACAGGCAACCCCAGAGTGGGCAAGATCATCATGAAAGCTGCAGCCACGCACCTGACACCAGTGACTCTGGAGCTGGGGGGCAAGAACCCCTGCTATGTGGCTGACCAGTGTGACCTGCAGAATGCAGCCAACCGAATAGTTTGGGGGCGCTTCTTCAATGCAGGGCAGTCCTGCATTGCACCTGACTATGTGCTGTGCACCCTGGAGACACAGGAAAAGTTACTGCCTGTCCTGCGCCGTGCCATCAATGACTTCTATGGGGCCGAGCCCAAGGAGTCACCTGACTACGGTCGCATTATCAACGACAAGCAATTTGAGCGCTTGCGGGCCTTGATGAATGGTGGACGTGTGGCCATTGGGGGACAGACAGATGCGAAGGAGCGGTACATTGGTGAGGGACACTAGATTGGGGACACAGGCTTTTGGGGAGTGCTCAGGTCTGGCTGACAGGGGTTCTCCTGTATTGAGGAAGTAGGCAGAGCAGAGGCACCTCCATGTAAGAGGTCTGGGGTAACTGGGGAGAAAAGAACAGGGGAGCTACAGTCCCAGGGCATGGCCATGATGGGAAGGACACTGCATGCCCCCGTGATTGTGGTGACCCCTTCCCTCCTTCTGCAGCCCCCACAGTGCTGGTGGATGTGTCAACTTCAGCACCCATCATGCAGGAGGAAATATTTGGGCCCATCTTGCCCATTGTCACTGTGGCCAACTTGGAGGAAGCCATCGACTTCATCAATGCCCGGGAACGACCGCTGTCCCTGTACGCCTTCTCCTGTGATAACAAGGTATGGAGGAGGGGTTGAATGGAGGAGAGGGCAGGGCAAGTGTATAGAGTCAGTTCTCATCCTGGATAACATTTTACTGTGGGGCCCATGGCTCATGCCATCACTGGCTTTTCACCCTTTCTCACCAGGTGCAGGAAAGGCAGCGTAGGCAGGTGACCCAGCCCTGGGGTTCATCTCCATAGGAAAGCAGCTCCACTTTGTCTCAAGATGGAGACTGACTAGTTGGCAGCAGGGCAACCCTCTGTGTATGCTTTGGCCAGTCTAAGAGTAGGTCGTTTGGGTGTCATTTTGTTTCAGCTGCCCTGGAAGCCTTCAGGGTTGGGAGCATAGTCCTGCCCTCTTACCTCCCCTCTGGGCATTATGCACATACTGGTATCCAGCAGGCACTACTCTGATGCTCACAGTTCCTGGGCTGTGCCTGCTCAGCACTCCATGCTAGGATTTATACCAGTCAGATTGCACTGGCTAAGCATGGATTTCGGTGGCAACAGAATGGCTTTTGGTCATGTGGGGGTGCAGGTGTAGGAGAGAGGTTAGGGGTGTAAACTGCATCTATGGGTTTGGGGCGGGGGCTGGACTGGGGGTCCCTCATGTGCTTTGTTTCTCTGGCAGGTGATACACCAGCTGCTGGACCGGACGAGCAGCGGTGGTTTTTGTGGCAATGACACCCTGATGCACGTTGCGCTGGTTTCATTGCCCTTTGGTGGGATTGGTATGTTTGGGCCCCCTTGCCCATATTGCCAGTGCTTGTTTTTATTTATCCCTGACCCATTGCTTCAGTCTAGGGCTGATCCCCTTTCACTCCTCTTCTCCTGTCAAAGGCCCAGCAGCAGACTAAGCGTGAGAGACCACCCTTACATGGGGTGTGTTCTGGGGCTGGAGGGTCAATGTCCTGTGGTACTAGAGCATAATGCTTGGTGAGAGGGCTGTAGACCATCGGAGTCTAGATCTAACCTGCTTTGGCCATTGTTGACCTGAGTGACAGAGAGGCCTGGCTCTGCATATCCACATGTTGAACCCACTCATGGGATGGTGACATAACACTGGGCCAGGTAGCTGAGAGCATGGTGTGATGTGGCTATTGGGATTGCATGGAAGCCGGATTTGCTAATCAGTTGAAACACTGTGGGGGCAGGGGCAAGGCTTAGGTGCCGAAGGCCAAGCAGACTTCCCTCAGAGCCTTTCCAAGTGACCTGTCTAACCCAGCAAGTTCCGAGTCATCCCTGCCTCTCAGCTATCTTGGAGTACATTCCTTGGTGTTCCTGTCTGTGTCCCAGCCTTGGTAGGCCTAGTCCCAACCCTGTGACTTTCTCTTCTCCTGGGAGACATGCCATTCTCTGCCTTCTTTGACCAAAGGGAGGCTTTAACTCCTTCTCACCCAGTAGGTAGCATAACAAAGTGGTTGGGCATACTGAGTCACGCCTATTGTACAGAAAGATGACAGAACTACACATTTTACCATGTTCTTGGAGTAGTATTTGAGTCAGGCTTTGTGTTGCAGGGAACAGCGGGATGGGAAAATACCATGGCAAGTTCAGCTTCGACACCTTCAGTCACCACCGTGCCAGCCTTCTACGTAACGCAGGCCTGGAGGCGATCAATCGGGTGCGGTACCCACCCTACAGTGACCAAAAGATGGCATTGCTGATCGCTGCCTTTGGGGTCAAGCGCAGGGGGGGCTGCACTCTGCTGTGAGCATGGGAGCGGCTCAGCCCACCCCACAGGCAGCACACACCTACCCACAGGCTCCCTGACTGCATAGGTTGAGGGAAGGGGCTTCTGCAGCGAGCCACACTGACAAGAAGGTCTGGACTCCTCCTTCACAGAAACTCAGCTCCCTCCTTCCTTACTCCTCGGAGAAGGGGGGAAACAAATCTTCTCCTTTCCAGGCCCCGTCCTTTCCTGAAAGCTCCTGCTTCTCCCACCCCACCTGGGTCCTGACCCATCTCCAGCTGCTCAGGCCAGCAGGACAGGAATTTCCTTGACTCTTAGAACTGCCTCCCCACCCACCTCCCCCTGGAGTCTTGCCCCACTGGCTTGGTTGCTGGGAGTGGGCAGATCAGAAATGCCAAAGCACCTTCTCAAGGCATGTCCTTGTCTTGCAGAGACAATGAGCCCGTGACCACCAGGGAGCTGTCCCAGGCCAGCATCCCACTGGCTGCTACAGCATGGCTCTTGGGACAGCTCTGCATGTCCAAGGGGACAAACGATGCTGACCCCAGTGTCCTGCTCTGAGACTAGTTGACCCAGGGGAGGGGGGCTGTTAGGAAGTTTGGGTCCCAATCTGCACCCTTCTCTCCCTGGTTGACTACACCCACCTAGTAACTATGCCCCCTGCCTAGGGAGCTACCTAAAGTTTGGCAAGAGAAAAGGATTTTTGTGGGCCACTCACAGTGTGCAGACTGATTTCTCAGCCTTTTTAGGGCAAACCTGCCCCTTGCTGCTGATTGGCCCAGAGTGGTTGATTGTCCATCATGATTCCCTCTCAGCCAATCAGCAGCAAAGGGTGGGTGGACACTATCTTGGCTGCTCCTCTTCATGTGGGTGGCATCACTTCACTGGCAGAGTACGAGGATGGGCTTTAGTGGCTGTGAAGTCTGCTGGCTACTCCCACTGGGGAGCCAGCATTTTATTTTTAGTAAGTTTTTTTCTTGATTTCACAGACAGTGCTTGATTTCATGAAATCTACAAAATCACAAACTAAGTCGGGTCCCTACCCATGCCAGGTTTTCTTCCTACTTCCACCACCATGCTCTACTTTAGGTACCATCTCTTCTCCTGCATCCTGCTCCATGCTCTGCCCTGTATGTTTTGCTTAAGTAAAGATTCTGCATTGAATTCTCCTGTCTGGTCTCCCCCTGTGACTCCTTCACCCTCCAGACCTCAGCTCAGCTCAGCTGGCTGGAGGTCAGAGTGGAGGCTCAGGAACTGGCACTGGTGATTGTATCCAAAGCTTCCAAGTCAGGGCTTCTACCTCTACCTGTTGTAATTAAGCAGCTTCTGGGAGAAGCAAAGGACCTGCAGTCAAGTGCAGGGAAGCAGTGATAGAATAGATGAGGAGCTGTGTCTGGGGTCAGGGACCACCAGCAGAGTGCAGGGATAGCAGAGGGGCTGCACATGGCGGTTATAAAGAGTGCTAGCAAGGCTGCAGACCCTTGGGTTGGGACATAGGAGGCCAATTCAAAACCTGCTCTGGACTCCACTGCACCAAAATAGTTCCTGTGTTTCCAGTTTTCTTTTTAAATGGGTTTATTTAGCTGGCTCAGTGAGATGTCCTTCTGAGAGAGGGTTCAGTACATACTGGTACAATCATTTTCACATCTCCTGTGGTACAAACCGCAAGTTTCAACTGGTCCAGAACATGGCTGCTTGTCACACAAGTACATGTTTCTAGAAATGCAACTGCAAAGTTACCTTTCATAAGGTACCTTTACTGTAGCACAAAGATGTGACAGTGATGAGGCAGGGGCAGGGAGGATGTGGGTATCTAATACAAGCCAGGCTCCTTAGCTCACATCTGCATTGCACCTACCTGACTTTACCAGTAACACCAGCCTTCATTCTGGAGCCCAGTCTGGCCTCGTGCAGAGGGAGCACTATGCTCCCTGGATTACTTCCACCAGCAGTTTGCTCACTGCTAATTTCAAGGCACTTGCCCTGAAGGGGTGCAGATGTCACTTGGTCTTCACTGTGGGACTGTGTGAGCCCACTTCTGATAAGACAGCAGCATCAGCCAGCAAACAGCTCCACATGACTGAGCCAGGGCTAGGCTCTCAGCTCCCAAACCCCTTCACATATACCCTCCCCCAACCATAAACACGCACATAGTCTCACCATTCCCCATTCAGCAACAGCCAGCCTTTTACTGCTTTCTCAGTCACACACATAACTCTTGCCTTACCAATTCCTTCTGCTCATTTGGTCATAACCACTCTCACTACCTTTGCTAGCAGCTGCCTAGTTACAAATCCCATAACCTCACCCTCCCAGCCAGTCAGACATACCTGATATCACCCATTTTTCAGCCAGTTTTAAACAACCCTCATATGCTCAATTCCCCACCTATCTAATATAAACAACTGGATTTACTGCATATATTATCCAACCACCCAGTCTCAAAATTACCCCCAGTTGCCTCCCCTGATATTCCTGCGACCCATTACAAACACCCCTGGTACTTCACCCACTTCCATGTGCCCCATCACAAACATGTTTCTTTTCTTTACTTATTCCCGCTACCTAGTTATTAACCATCCTTTTGCCTCCCCAAGAACTCTGCCCCCCAATAACTGGTGTTCTGCTGCAGGGTGCCCTTCTTCACACCAGTTCACAAGGACCCTGAACCTTCTCCCTTCCCTCACCCAGTGACAAAACCCACCATATTTTACCTTCACCTCTGCCCACTGGCAAACATTTTTATGGCCACAGAACTCCACAAATGGATTTACCACATATATTCCCCACCTATCTAGTCACATTCACCTTGGGTGTCCACCCATCCCTAATTGGGTGGGACGGTCCTGAAATCTGAACATCAAGTCTTGGTCCTGTGCTGAATGACTCTGGGACAGCACTTGTCCTGGAGCCCTAGTATCGTGCAAGGATTCAGGTTCTCCATTTGCCACAGAAAAACATGGGTTTCCCCTTGCAGGCTCCCCTCAGTCTGCAAGGGGCTGCTTGCGGCTGAGGGGAGTTGGACATGGGTGCCATGTGTATGTGTGCATGCACCCATCTGCACGTGGCCGGGAATACAGCCAGGCAGCTGTGGAGAGCAGCTCTCTACAGGTAAGTCTATGGGTGGGAGGGGGCACATGCCCCCCAGATTTGTGTGTGGGGTAGGGGCAGATGCAGGCTGCCCACTGCAGGCTCAGGGCTCCCTACCTTGCTGTTCTCCCCTCCAGGAGCCCTGCCTCACCATAGCAAGGCACCCCCTGCCTGTCTGGAAGCAGTGGGGATAGTGGTGGCATGGAGTTGTGCCCCCATGGCTGCTGGGTGGGCAGGGGGCACCTCACCATGATAGTGCAGGGCTCCCAGGCGGAGGGCTGTAGGGTGGGGAGCCCCAAACCCACAGTGGGCAGCCTGCATCCTCCCACAGGCTCTCCTCCTGCCGTACCACTGGGCGGGGTGGGACGTGGGCACGTGTTCTGCCTTTCCATTTTGAAAAGGTAGTTACCCTACAATCACCCCATTGCCTCCCTTATCCCCACTCAAATCAGTCAACCAGCCCATCCCTTCACACATCCCCAAATAGTCCTGTTGTCTTTCCAGTCCCCTCAAAATACCCCATGGCAAAGATTCACAAGACTTCACTTACCTCTCCATCAGTCACAAAGACCCACATCCATCCTCCAGCGGTCCAAACAAACACACTCATCGTCTTGCCCATCACCTCTCAGATCATTTACAAAAAATTTTTTGCCTTCCCATCTCTCCACTCTAAAAAAAATTCATTCTCCCCTAGCTCCTCACCCAGTCACAAACACCTTACTGTCTCACTCTACTCCACTCTTGTCCAGTCACAACCACCCCTTCACCACCACCCACTCAAAAATATCTATTCCCTCACTTTTCCTCTGCCCAGGCACCAATATACTTCTCAGCCATCCCCCCAATCCAGCCACAAGCAACCTTTTTACCCCCTACACTCATCACAGTCACTCCCACTTCCTCACCCATCTCCCACCCAGAAATAACCTCTCCCTCGCCCTATCTACCAGCAGGCATTGGGGAAGTCCCTGTTCCCCTGAGCACTACCAGGAGTGACCAGGAATAACGGTCACAAGCTGGCAGAGGGTAGATTTAGGCTAGATATCAGGAGGTGCTACTTCACTGTCA
>NW_017728937.1:6040708-6055390 GCF_001723895.1 Crocodylus porosus | reverse complement strand
ATGGCAGGGGGTCGGACTCGATGATCTGTTCAGGTCCCTTCCAACCCTAGAAACTATGAAATCTAGTTCCTGTCCAGGTATAAACAACCCCATTGCCTTACCTGAGCTATATCTGCCCAGTTACAATAATAACTGTTATCTCCTCATCCACTGTTTAGTCATAAGTACCCCCCATTGCCTCACACAGCACCCTAAGTCTGTCAGAAACACCCCACACTCTACCAACCTGCATTTGTCCAGTTACAATCATCTCCATTGTCTCACCCATTCCTCCTGCCAAGTTACCAGCTCTGCCATCAACTCACCCATACATCTGTCCAGCCACATTGGTGAGCTGCTGTAGGGTGCCCACCAATGTAATGCCCCCCAAGATGTCCTGTCCAGTTGCAGAACCTACTATATTCTCACTCAGCCAGTACAGCTACAAAAGCCTCATTTTCCCATACTCACTCACAAGAGAGGCCTCACCTTGCTTATCCCCGCCACTCGCTGAATGACAGTTATGCACCCAGCCCACATCCACCTAGCCACAAATTGCCCCACACCCAATCGCAAACATCCCTCATGACTTCCCTGATCCCCCTCACCCACCCACTTATCACATCCACAAACACCCATCTCCTCATCTATCACTTGCACAGTCACAAATTTAACTGTTCCCTGGTCTGTCCCCTAGTAGCCACAAATGTTCCCTCTTCCTCCACCCAGTCATACCTGTGATTGCTTCACTCCCCCCCTTCCCCCACTTCATAAACATATGCCACCCCTTCCCTATTACTGCCCATTCAGTCAACACCCCATTACTGCTCCATTTCCTCCCTTTGTATCACAAACACTCCCCTCCCCTTACATGCCTCCCCCATCAGACAGCCAATGGTACTTGTAGCAGTGGAGTCATATGACTGTGAGCTGTCCCAGGGAACAGCAGTGCTAACCAGGGTGGGGACACTCAGCTAAGTAGTTAAGCTGCTGCTTAGTTACTGGGAGCTCAGGCTATACTAGCTGGCAGAGAGGAATGCCAGGATCTCCTGGAGGCAGAGCAAGAGCAAGAGAAGTCTTGCCCTAGCTCAGAGAAGCTTTTCCAATCCTGCTATCTCTCTTTCTGAGAACTCTGCCCTCAGCAGTAGGCACAGACTTTGGTACCTCTGCACAGATAAGCCTCTAATGCTTGAACAAGCACCAGGCTCATCCCCACAAGAAGGGCATTTCACGCTGGCAGGAGATCAGGCAACATCAGCACAGCAACTTGTGAAGCCCTCAAGCAGGGGCTGTTGGGCACTGCACGCAGCAAGAGGTAAAAAAAAACGTGGTGAGGCGTGGGTTGCGACATCTCCATACGCTCTGGAGCCCAGTGGGCAGAGGAGTCTGTAGGGAGGGCAAGGCGGAGATGGTAGGGGCTCAGGTGTGGGCATGTGGTCACTGGGATGAGGACAGTGTGGTGGACATGGGCAGCCAGGTGAGGCTACAAGATTTTGGGGATCACCCAGAGCTTGCTGATACTGTCCCCAGTATTACAGGCCTGGTTCAGGCCCAATTTCTGGGCTCTGTCAACCCATCCCTTGGTCCCTTGCTCTGCCACTGTGGGAGTAAGTGTCTCAGGCTGTTCTCTGATCAAGGATGGGGTTTCACATTGAAGCTGGCAGGATGAGTACACATGGCAAAGGGGAGATTGCAGATAAAGAGCTCTGAACACAGTGCTACTCAACCCCCCGCTTGCTCCCCTTGTACCTCCCCCAGCCAGGGAGTTCAGGTCAGCACCTCCTGTCCCCCAGCCAGCTCAGGGGTCAACTAACCACCCCTGTCCTGCTCAGTTTTCCCCCCTGTCATCCAACCTTCCCTGTTAGTTTCTTCTCCCATTTCCCCCTCCCCTCAAATTCTCAAACTAGTCCTGTCCAGCTCAGAGCCTGCCATTCCTCGCTCAGTTTTTGCTCCCCAGTCTCCAGTCCTAGTGCAGCCCTGGTGCCACAGGGTGAGGGGCTGCAGTATGTCTACCACTCAGTACACTGACTTTACTACATAGGATAGAAGCAGCTGTACAGTGCAGAGCCCTACTAGGTAGTAATTTACTCAAATCTAGGTTCAAGTTACCCCTTGAAAAATGTGGAGGAACTTTACCTGGGAAAGTTACTTCATGCGTTATGTATCCGCTCCCCTCTCAGTTTGATTGCAGAGTAGCTCTCTGGTCAGTGCAAACCAGCAAGCCTGCAACCCGGGGTCAAGGGCTGTAATAGCACCTACTGTGGGCAGCCAGTTTGGGAGAGCTGGGCATGTGCCCGCTCATTACCACAGCATAAACCCACTAGGGAGAAAACCCAGAGTAAATTACTAAGTAGTAATTGTGCTGCATATCTACGCTCATAGATAAATGGCCAGCAGGCAGTTCGCTGCCTTGGGACTGTTCAGACCCTTCATCAGCCAGCACTTTCACAGGGCACGCGGGGCCCTGGGGCTGCTCCCACAGCACGCTGGAGGGAAATAAAGCATCCCTGGGATGAGTCAATCCTATTACACTGTCAGCCCCCAAGGGGGCACACGTACTCATTAAAGCATAATGTGACACAATTTCCTCCCCTCTTGGCAGCAGCCCTTTTTTCAGCAGGGAACAGCAGTGCTAACCAGGGTGAGGACACTCGCCCGGCCAGTACTTGGGGCTGTGCCAGGCCTTTCCCTCTGGAGGAAAAGCCGCAGGCCTTGTTGGAGGCGGCACGGACGGTGAAACAGCACTTGTTCAGAGGGCCGCGTGGGCCAGGGCCGGGCCACAACATGGCGCGGCCAAACCCAGCCCTCAGAAGCCCTGTGCTGACGCCGGGCCCTGGCCAGGGCCAGAGGACGAGGGGCTCAAATGTGCGGCCAGCCCGAGGCCATGAACAGTTAACTGCAGGTAGCAGCACCCCCCTGGGGGCCAGCGCCAGGCCGGATTCAGGCTCCCTGACTCCCAGGGGGGCCCAGGCGCCCTCCCCGGGCTCTGCTGCAGCCCGCCAGCCCCGGAGCGAGATCTCCGGCCCCGGCTCCCGCCCCAGCCCCCACCAGCACAGCGCCGCCAGCCGTCTCAGCCCCGGCGCCTGGCGGTGGAGCAGGGAGCACTGGCGATGCATCCCGGCCCGGCCCGGCCAATCGGCGCCCTCTGTCGCAGGCAGCTGCCCAATCAGCAGCAGAAAGACGGGAAGGAGCCGGAGCCACGCCGCCCCCTGGGGAGCAGTGGGGGGGGGGGACTTGCTGACGGCGCAGCAAAAGGCCCCGGCCCCGCCTCACCTGCCTTCATCCCTCAGGTGTACTGAGCCAGGGCCGACAGCCTTCCTGTCACCCCTGCACCCAGGGGCCAGGACGGGCTGTGGAGGGTGGGCGAGAGGCCCGGAGTGGGCCCTGGAGGCTATGGGCAGGGTGGTGGTTGCAGCATGTGGGAGAGGGTAGAGGGGCACAGGGGTGAGGGCTGTGAAGATGGGTGCGGGGGGCAGGTGGAGGTGAAGGTGGGTCCTGCCGGCATGGGCTGACTCACCTCTTCCTCCCAAGCATGAACCCCTATGCAGGGCTGGTGAGCCGCTTGCGGGCTGCGTGGCTGGCGGGGAGGACCCGTCCCATGGAGTACCGGGCCTCCCAGCTGGAGGCGCTGGGCCGCTTCCTAGATGAGAAGAAGAAATCCATTATGGATGCCTTGGCTGCAGACTTGCACAAGGTGAGGGGCTATGCCATGGCTCAGCGGGTTGCCGGGTTTGCGTCTCCCCCATAGGACTAGCAGCAAGAGGCTAAGGGGGCTTATTCTGGCCAGGGAGTAGGTGCATAGGGCTGGGGTGTTTTGACCCGATCTTGTGCCTATATCTGGGTTTCTATTTGGCAAGGCAGGTCAGAACAGAGCATCTGGATGTGACGCTAAAGGAGAGGAGGTGCATGGTCCCTTGTGGAGCATGAGTCCCCCCCCCAAGGAAGTACTTGCAGGTGGATTAGCTTTGCTTAGACACAAAAAGCTGTTGTGGGACAGAGGAGTCCTCCTTGGCCTCATCCAATTTCGACTGGCTCCCGGATGTACCGAGTCCAGGCCAGGCAGCACCTTGAAGATATGGAGCAAAGCCTGGGCTCTGTACATGGGGCAGAGCAAGGAATGCAGGGCCGGTGTGAAGCACAGGATAACTTGTGTTATAAGAAGAGATGCCTGGCAGCATTTTGGACTGGCTAGGGTATCAGCCCCATGTCTAGTGCACTGCTGGGTCGAGCTGGGAGGTGGTGAGAGCATGTACAGCTGAGGTCAGGCCACCTTCCAGCAAGCAAACAGCAAGGGTGGAGAGCATAGCACTCAGATACAACTATTTGTGTGCAGGTCAGTGTTAGCAAGGGGTCAGCAGTCCCTAGACTAGTGCTAAAGCACCTTGTCAGGTTGCCTTGGGCTTGCTATATCTGTGCTCTATGCTGTCCTAGTGCAGTGGGGTCTGTGGGGACCTGCTGAGCAGAGTGGTGTCTCTTAGCCCATTGCCTGGGGAGCACTAACACTGCTTTTTTTGTCCCCAGCCTTGCTTTGAGGTGGAGGTCTCTGAGGTCATCCTATGCAAAAACGAGCTTAACCATGCACTCAGCAACCTGAGCAGTTGGATGAAGGATGAGCATGTGGACAGGAATCTGGTAGGGGTGGATGCAACCCCAGGGCTGGCTCAGGCTCTTTCCCTGTGGCCTGGGTCATTCTCTTGTCCATATGCAAGGCCTGTGACTTGTTGCCCCAGCTTCTTACACTGTGCCCCCCTCCCCCCTCAGGTGACTCAGCTAGACACGGCCTTCATCCGCAAGGATCCCTATGGCGTGGTGCTGATCATCGGGCCCTGGAACTATCCTGTCCAGCTCATCCTGGTGCCACTGATTGGAGCTATTGCTGCTGGTAAGTGCCCAGTGCAAAAGTACACCCTTAGCAGAGACTCGTATCCCATTGTGAAGGCTCCCCATACAGCGCTACCTCTATTTGGAATACCTCTCTTGTGGTGGGTCTGGGTGCTGGGCTGTTGAGTAGGTTCGGTGCTATGAGAGTCAGCTTCTGCAGTGGGTCCAGGCTCTGTGACTAGTGGCTGTGTGGGTGGTGTCTCTCTGCTCTGTAGTGATCTCCCACGTGTCTTACCTCCAGGTAACTGTGTCATCATCAAACCTTCTGAGGTTAGCAGCTGTGTTGAGAAGCTCATAGCTGAGATATTGCCCAGCTACCTGGACAAGGTGAGGAGCTGTGCCCTCCCCTGGCACTTCAGCTCATCCCCTACGTTCCCCTGCACCATGTCTCCACCCACAGCCTGTTCCCTCATACGTCATGGTCCCATGTTCATCCCTCAATGTTTTCCCCTGCGTTGAAAGTGAATGGGGTAGGGGGGAGAGCTGGATAGAGGGAAGGCCTGGGCAGGGTTCCAGCGCACGCACGCGCACACACCCACACCCGCACGCGCACACACCCGCACGCGCACACACCCGCACGCGCACGCACACACACCCACACGCGCATGCACACGCACCCACATGCGCATGCACACAGATGGTCAGATAGCTTTTGATGGGCCTGACCAAATTTCAGAAGGGCTTGATGAACTTCATCCTAGGGTACTGAAGGAACTGGCAAAGCCAATATTAGAGCCTTTGGCAATAATATTTATGAAGTCATAGGAGACAGGTGAGATACCAGAAGAGCGGAAATGAGCCAGTGTAGTACCACACTTTAGAAAGGCAAGAAGGTGGACTTCAGGAACCACAGATTGGTAAGCCTTACCTCAATACCAAAGAGTTTACTGGAGCATATCCTAAAGAAGAGTATTTACAACCATTTGGAGAGGGAAAGGCTGATCACAAGCACTTGGCATGGATTTACTAAGAACAAATCATATATAGGTAACGTGATCGCCTTCTTTCACAAAGAAGCTATTTGGGTGGCTGAAGGAAATGCTGTGGATAAAGTGTACCTGGACCTTAGCAAGGCTACATTACCTTTTCATAAGCAAATTGGAGAAATGTAGGCTAGTTGAAACTACTCAGGTGGGTAGACAACCTGCTCAATAGCTGAAGGAAAGAGTAATTGTAAATAGATCCATGTCAGAATGGCAGGAAGTTTCAAATGGAGTTTCACAGGGTTCTGTCGTGGCCCCATTGCCATTCAACGTATTTGTTAATGATTTGGAAGCTGACATAGAAAGCTTCTTAAGCAAGTTTGCAGATGACACAAAACTGGGAAGGATTGTGAATACATTGGAGAACGGGAATGCAACTGAGAAGAATCTTGACAAATTGGAAAGCTGGTTGGAGCTAACAGGATGAAGTTCAATGCTGACAGATGCTACAACTTCAGATGAATAATCAGAAATACAAAATGGGTGACGCCTGGCTGGATGACAGTACTATAGAAGATGATATGGGAGTCTTGGTAGATCAGACTCAATATGGGTCTGCAGTGTGATATAACTGCACAAAAGGCAAATGCTGTTTTGGGATGCATCAATAGAAGCATTAAGTACAAGAAATGAGAGATGATAGTCCTCACTACTAGGTGCAGGTTAGGCCTCATCTAGATTAATGTGTGCAGTTTTAGGCTCTACATTTTAAAGGTATGTGGAGAAGTTAGAGAGAGACCAGAGGCTGGAAATAACAATGATAAAGTGCTTGGAAGGCAAGTCATACAAGGAGAGGCTGAAGAAAATAGGTGTGTTCAGCTTGCAGACAAGGCACTTAAGATGGGACAAGATAGCAGTCTTCAAATACCTGAAGGGCTGCCATAAAGAAGAAGGAAAATACCTTTTCTCTGTTGACTCAGAGTAGGACTGGCAGCAAAAGATGTTTATATTGGATATTAGTAGGGGTTTCTGGAATTCACTCCGGAAGTGCACAGTGTAGTGGCTTCTTTAATCTTGGAGTTTCCCCTATCAGGTGTGGGTGGCAAACAACGGGGTCTCTGCCAATCAGCAGTGGGGCAGGAAGTACACGGGGGAGACTCCAAAATGAAAGAAGCTGTCGTGCTGCACATTTTCAGTGTGAATTCTCAGGATCCCTAAATGTTAGAAAACATTTCTTCACTGTTAGAACAGCAAGACAGTGGAACAGACTGCCTAGGAAAGTTGTGGACTTTTCATCATTGGGGGTGTATGAGAAGAAGTTGGGCAGACATTGGTCAGGGGTGATCCAGACATAGCTATTCTAGGTTCTACTTTTGTTATTTCCAGTCATGGGTGACTGGTGCTGCCTTAATCAGCGACATGTCCCCCGCCTCCCCTCCCAGCGACCAGTCAGTGACCAGGGTGTGGGAGGTTCCCCCCCACAGCCTATCCCACTGACCGGGGCGGGGACTTCCCAGCTGGCATTCCCGCTTACTCCCCCTGCCTGTCGCCTGGGTGGGGTGCACGTGCACCCCCTACGTGTGGCCAGTGTTTCCAGTGTTGGTGTTTCCGGGCTTTGCTGGTTGCCCAATATGGTCAGGAGGAAATTTTATTCCCCTCCTGCTGCTACATGTTAGGGATTTTTTTTTTTTTTTAATTGAGTCTTCTTCCAAGACATTGAGTGTTGGCTGCAGCCAAGCAGGGAATTTTGACTGGGGTGTGCCAATGCTCCTGCTGGGACCTAAGCCCAGAGTTTCCCAATTAGAGGGTCAGTCTAATCATATTTGAGGACAGGAAGGAATCTTACCCCTGGTCGGATTGGTGTAGACTGTGGAGGTTTTGTCTTCCTCTGTAGTGGGGAGTGTGTCCTGTTCCTTGGATCCCTTGAGCATTTTTTAACAACCTTTGTAGCAGCAGGATGTTGGCTTCCATGGTCCCCCTGCTTTATTTGTGGCCGGTTAGGGTGTTATGTTCTGTGCTTGTGTCAGGGTTGACAGTATAGTTTTACTAAGAAGCTAGACAATAAATTAGTATAGGATGATTTGGATAGGGATAATCCTGCTTCAGGCATCGGATTAGACTCGATGACTTCTGAAGATCCCTTCCAGCCTTCTTCTCTATGATTCCATGATATATGCTTCCCCCATTCCAGGACTGCTTTGCGGTGGTGACTGGTGGTGTGAAGGAGACCACAGAGCTATTAGAGAACAGATTTGACTACATCTTCTTCACTGGTATGTCCCAAGTGACCCTGCCCCAGCGTTACTCTCTCTTCCACCCCTGAGGAGAGGCACACGCTCCAGCTTCTACCCCCTCGCTTACCTATTTTCTTTTCTTCTAAGGAGGTAGCAACCAGCGTTCCCCACCAAAGCATTGTGTGAGGTCACTGAGTTAGTGCCCAGGTTAGGGAACTTGTGTTCTCAGTGCTGCCCTGAGTACTAGGAGGGGGTGCTCCAGGGGATGCGAGTGGCAAACACGGAGGTGGAATCTTGGAGCCAGGGGTTGGGAGGGGTCTCCTGCAGCTGAATGAGAGGGTCTGTGTTTTTCCTGGGGCAGTGAGGGTGCATACGTCTTACCCCAGGCCTGGTTCTTGGGGGCTTGGAATATTAATGACCCTGTTGATCAGTGGGAATCCTACAACTTTTCTTGGCTCCACTCATACTAAGGGATACCAAGAACGTGTGCTCCTCATTTCTCTCTTCCATAGGCAACTCCAGTGTAGGCAGGATCATTATGGCAGCTGCTGCCAAGCACCTGACACCAGTGACATTGGAGTTGGGGGGCAAGAACCCCTGCTATGTGGCTGAAGATTGTGACCTGCAAAATGTGGCCAACCGGGTGGCCTGGGGCCGCTTCTTCAATGCAGGACAGACCTGCATCGCGCCTGACTATGTGCTTTGCAGCCAGGAGACACGGGAGAAGTTACTGCCTGCCTTGCACCACGCTATCACAGAATTCTATGGTGCTAACCCTCAGGAATCGCCTGACTTTGCCCGCATTGTTAGCGACAAGCAGTTCCAACGCTTGCAGGCCCTGATGGATGGTGGACGTGTGGCCATTGGAGGGCAGACGGATGAGAAGGAGCGGTACATTGGTGAGGGACCCTGTACTGCAACCATGGGTTTTGGGGGAGTACCCAGATCTGTGTGACAGAAGAGGATGGACGCAGTACAGGGCACCTCCATGTTGAGATCTAGGTAGCTGGGGAGACAAGAGCAGGGAAGCTGCAGTACAAGGGCAGGGCCATGGTGGAGGATAAGCCCTGATGATTGTGGTAACTCTTGCCCTTCTGCAGCCCCGACAGTGCTGGTAGATGTGTCGCTATCAGCACCTATCATGCAGGAGGAAATCTTTGGGCCCATCCTGCCCATTGTCACTGTGGCCAACGTGGAAGAAGCCATTGACTTCATCAATGCCCGGGAACGGCCGCTGGCTGTGTATGCTTTCTCATCTAACAAGAAGGTATGTTCCCAGGCCGGGAGAGCAGTACCTGATCTGGGTGAAGTAAGAAGTTGCTTAGGAGGCCTGGGGAATAGGCAGAGAGCAGGGCCAAAAAAGGCAGGGCCCCAGGGCTTTGTGCTCAGGGATCATTTTACCTACTAACATATGCCTGAGGAGATAGCATTGTGATGACCTCTGCTGAGGCATGTTTGCACAAGGTAAGTGTTTCCCCTTTGTTGCCCACTGGGTAAGGGACCCTGACCCAGAGGATGTTTGCCCTGATCTAGAGTCAGGTTTTATTAGTTTTGCCTCCTACTCATTCTGTGTTAGTCACCTGCGAGGGTTACATATGGGCATGATAGAGGGCACTTGAGCAGCAGTGGCGTGTAGTCTGATGCTGCAGTGTGGAGCGTGGCTTTTTCATCCCCTTTTTCTACCTCCCTTAGGTATTGAACCAAGTGCTGAAACAGACAAGTAGTGGTGGCTTTGGAGGCAATGACACCATTATGCATATGACGTTGATCACGCTGCCATTCGGTGGAATTGGTATGTCTGGGTCTCCTACCTTGCCCTCACCAGTGCTGCCTCTGTCTTTGTGCTCCCTACTACTGTTCTGGGGTTCATCCCCTCTCCCTTCCCCAGCTGAAGTGCTCCAAGGGGCATAAAGGTGTGTGATTCTTCCCCCAAGTGCCAGGATTGCGCTCAGCCTGGAGGATAACTGCTGGGCTGATCCTGGGTAGCCCCTGGGTGGCTAGACTGCTGCTAGTTGAACAGATCATAGCTGAATGGGGTTCAAATCTAATTAGTGCTGGCCATTGCTGCCACAAGTGCTGAAGAACCCCAGTCCACCCCTTGCTGAACCAACTGACATGAGGCAGGGTGTTGAGTCTGGCCTCTCCTGTGTATGAGACTGTGCCACATGTTTGGCCAGGTGGCTGAGAGGACGGTGCCCTATGACTACTGGGATTTCATTGAGAGGCTCAAGAACACAGTGCTCAGTGTATCTGAGCCTGGTGTGGCCAATCTCTGGCTCTGTGTTAGTTGCTAGTTTCAGGACTCCAGTGTCGCACAGGGCCCAGTGAGTTGGCAATAGGAACGTGGGCCATAACACTGAAGAGACCTGCTAGCTCATTTGAGTCCAGTGCCAGGTTGTCAAGGGTATCCGTTTTTTCTTCTTCATAAAAAGATTGATCCCCATCTGGGAATTGCTATCTTGTCTTGTGCTACTGCTCTGATTTGGCAGTTTGATTTTAATCCTTGCTTCCTGGGTTCTGGTTTCATGGGCCAGTACTTGCAGTTCTCTGGGAAAGAGTTCACCTAGTTGCACACACTAGCTCTTGAAGTTTGGTTGTTCTCTGCCTGAGGTCATTTCTGTTTTCCATTTGGCAACCCACCCTTGTCCCATGTTTTACACCTTCCTTATTGACAACCGAGGCAAAGCATTGATTCAATTTTTGGGCCAGGCCTAGATTATCTTTCATTTTGACACCTTCCTTACTATAGTGCTGCCCTACCTCAACTTTTGAAAATTATAATTTTCTTCTTACGTTTTTGCACTGTCAAGGTGGAGCTTTTTTGCTGATCAGTCTTCTTTTATACTCCTTGCAAACTCGCTCTTTGTTCCCAATACCCTTTTTCAAATGACCATTCATTCAGTCAGATCAGGAGCCCTCTTCTGCAAAGTTTCCCCTTTTTAGGCAAAGTCTAAATAGTGTTTGTGCCTTTGGGTTAAGTTGCAGGCTTCCCCAACATTCTGGTCACTAGATTGTCCAGTTGGGTTCACTTAATTTCTTGAAGTTTGCACTTTTGAAGTTTAAAACCTTAGTAACAGATCCTAAAAAAATGTGTGGTCATTCCATTCCAGGGTATTTTTTATGATCGTATCTACAGTAATGTCCTTGCTTTATACTAAAATCATTATTAGTGTTGTTTAGATTTACCTCCTGCCCTCCATGTCTAAAAGAAGCATCACCTCTTGTTAGTTGTACCATGGGAGCATTTAAGGCTGGGCCTTGCACATGCGCCTGTGATGTGCTGTATGTTACAGGGCAGAGTAGGTTGGGACTTTTGAGAATTTTCACTTTATCTCAGCACTTTCAAACCCAGCCATTATTTTTCCTGTTCCTTGCAGGTTTTTAGCCTATTCCTGGTATCCTTTTTGAGTAAGTTATTTATCCTGTTAGGTCTTGGGTTCTTATGTATAAACGTATTCCCCCTTGGGAATGCAGCTATTGGGTTGTATTAGCAGGAGTGTCCTATACAAGTCACAGGAAGTAACTGTTGCATTCAGCACTGGTCAGGTCTCACCTGGAACACTGTGTACAGTCTCAGACACTGAATTACAAGAAATTTAAAAGAATTTCAAAATTTAAGGAAAGCACCAAAAATTATTAGAAGCCTATTGGAAGCTTAGAAAAACATGCCATATGAGGACAGGTTAAAATAATTAGGATTATTTAGTTTGGAGAAGACAAGACTAAGGGATGACTTGATAAGTTTTTGTATACAAAATATATGAAATGGGTTGTAATAAAAACCAAAAAATGGTAATCGTTCACTGTATTCACAGGAGCCAGGACAAAGAGCACTAGGTTTAAATTGTAGGTAACTAGGAAGGTGGTTATGTGCTGGAACAGACTTGCTAGAGAGGTTGTGAAACTTCAGTTGTTGGAAGATCTTAGGTCCAGGTTAGCTAAATGTTCATTTGAGATTGTTCAGATGGGGGAAATCCTTCTTTGAGCAGCATTATTGGACAAGATACCTATCAAGGTTCTTCCCATCCCAGTCGTAATATAATGTCTATGATTGTATAGTTTTTCTGCCTTTTCCTTAAAACTTAAGCTGTTTCCCTATTCAAACCCTGGGCTCCTCAGGCTTGGTGATTTCACTGACAAGGTTGTCCCTTGGAATTTGAAAACCTTGAAAATCTTGAGATCACTTAAACCTGGGTGCCTTATGAAGAGCTCTTTTGTAATGGCCTCCCTTAATAAATTCATACCTGAAGCAGCATCACTTCCTTTTGGTTGTGCTATGGGGCTAGTGGGGCAGAACCCTTCCTTTATCCTGCTGTCTGAGCTATGCTGTGTGTTACAGGGGAAAGTGGTTTGGGGATGTACCACGGCAAGTTCAGCTTCGACACCTTTTCTCATCACCGCACCTGCCTACTGCGCTACACAGGCCTGGAGAAGTTGAATGAACTCCGCTACCCACCCTACACCCAGCGCAACTTGGGACTGCTGAGTTCTACCTTTGAGATCAAGCGCAAGGGGTCTTGCACCCTGTTGTGAAGGGAGAAGTAGCTTGGCTTAGCCCGGCTCAGCTCCATGCTGGTCACTCCACTTCTACTTTGCTCCATTCCACAGTTGAGGGAACCTGCAGTGGGATCTAAACAGGCAGGTTGGGGAATTTCTGTTCTCACAGTCCCACTTGGATATGCATCCAGTCAGACACCCTCTTGGTAGTCATGCCGTCAGTCAGGTTCATCTCCTTCTGTCATGCTGTGCCATATGCTCTACTCTGTATACATTTCTCCACTATAGACTGCATTAAGTTCTCTTGCCTGGTCTCCTGTGGCTTCTTCACCTTCCAGGCCTAAACTCAGTTCAGCTGGCTAGGGGTTGGAGTGTGAGCTCAGCATCCAAAACCGTCACAACTGGGCCCCCTTCCACTCCCTGTTGTCACTGAGCAGCCTCTGGGAGAAGTGAAGAAAGGGACCTACAGCCAGTGCAAGGGAGCAGTGGTAGAACTGGGAGCAGGGGGGAGGGAGGGGGAAGGATCACTGTGTCTGAGAGTGGGAGGCACCAGCAGAGCTCTGGTATTGGGGTAGCAGAAAGGCCACAGTTCAAACTAGAAGGCATCAGTGAAGCTGTAGGTGGCCACAGATTGTTTGACCAAATGCAAGGACTGTGAGAGAACTTTCATGGTCTGTCCTTGAACCGGCATACAAAAGATCCAAAACCCACCCTTATTTTTCACACAGACCCTTGCTCAGTGCTATGGGGTGTGGACAGATGCAACTATTAAGATATTTTAAACTGGGTGTTTGTGACTGGGTTGATGCAGGGAGACTGATCCAGGGAGGACACAGTGCTGAGCATTGGCACCATGTGGTTTATGGCCAAGCGGGAAAGGAGCCCAGGTGTCCCATGTTGCAGATAGACCCTGATGTCTGTCTCAGCTTGAGTGTGCCACACCTAGGTACTTGTAACCCTTTTCTGCAGCCCCTCCCTGAGCATGGGTAATACTCAGGTTTCCTCTCCTGTCCAGCAGACATCTGTCAAACCCTTTAGCAGTGATTGGTTTAGGCACATCTCAAGGAGAGTGGTCTTACTGTTCCTGGTTTAGCCCCGCTGTACTCTCCTCCCCCAGTTTCACAGAAGGAAGTTTGTGCTCTCTGAGTTTTCATTCTAACTGGTTTAAAAAGAAATGGGTAATACGTGTGGGTGTTCTGTGCCAATGTGGGTAGTGTGTCATGTATTTCTGGGACATGTTTGATATTTCATATTTCACTCTTGGTCCATCACAAACACTTACTGTTGCCTCATTCACTCCAGTCACAAATACTTTTTCATCTTTGCTTCCCCTCATTGCTAAGTTCCCTCCTCATCATCCTGTCCTGTGACAACTTAGTCACAAACACCCTCTCTTAGTTACTTCCTATATCCTCCTGCCTGCCAAGTCACAAGCACTATCACCTTGCACTCTCCTTGGGCACAAACTCCCTGTTGCCCCACCTGTACCCCAGTCATGAACATGTGTTGCCTTCACAATTCCCACCTTCTGGGTAACCTTTGCTTCACCTGTCACCCTGCCTAAACATGTCTGTCACCATCTTACAACCCCAGTCACCTATCCCCCATCCAGTTATAAACACCCCTGTCATGTCACCCTTCCCCTCCGCTATTTGTTACAGCCCCTCCTCCTTTTGCCTCCACCATTCCTCACTCAGGCAAAAAGCACCACTTCCTTGTTCCTGCACTCCACCTGGTCATGTACAGCCTGTCATCCCACTCACACTTCACCTAGGTCCAAACACACTGGTTTACATCACTATCCCAATCTGTCAGGACAAAAGTACCCCTGTTTGCTTCACCCATTACCGTACCCACTCATGTCCCCCACCAAGTCACAGATACACTTCCCGAGCATCTCTTTATTACCCTAAGGCAGTTACAAACATCTTGCCATCCTCCCCTGTCCAGCAATAACTCTCCCCTTGCTTAATCCATGCTGAAAAGTCACAACACATGTTGCCTGTACTATCCCACCCCTTCTGCCAGAAATACCTATCTTTTCCTCATCCCCTCTTCTGACAACAGAGCCATGCGCATGATCAGAGGTCAGGAAAACAGATCTTACGATGACAGGCTGAGAGCCATGGGACTCTTTAGCCTGGAAAAGCGCAGGCTCAGGGGTGATC
>NW_017728937.1:6039421-6040608 GCF_001723895.1 Crocodylus porosus | reverse complement strand
CTTCAAGAGTAAATTGGATGCTTATCTTGCTGGGATCCTATGACCCCAGCTGACTTCCTGCCCTTTGGGCAGGGGGCTGGACTTGATGATCTCCCGAGGTCCCTTCCAGCCCTAATGTCTATGAATTCGCTTATGTGCTATAAGCTACAGAAACTGGTCTATCTTAATCCAACCATGGGTAGACCTCTGACCTCTTTTTCACTGCACAGGGCTCTGAACAGGTACTATACACAACTACTTAGAGCTGGAACAACAACCTTCCACATGAACAGGATTTCCCAGTTTTCCCTGGGTTTTTCTAAAGTGAAGGATAATGGCTGTACAGTATCATATAGCAACTGCTCTGTGATCTCACAATGGCCCCTGTCACACTGCAGCCTGGCAGTGAAACCACCACTTCCAAGACTACACAAAACTTTTTCCTGTATCATTTCAGTCAATGGTTTTCACAGAAGAGAGACAGTACAGCTAGAGTGGACCAAGCACTGGAAAGCATGTCATACACGACACTCCAGCCTAGGGTCCCCATAGCTTTGGCACAGGCACCTATGCAGGACACAGCCCAACCAACGAACACTATCACCATCACCTCTACACACCAGCTGCTCCTAAATTACAGACCCAGGCTGGATGGGAGAGAGATACCTGCTGATCCCCCCTTCTTTCCACCATAGGCAGCACCTCCCCTCAGTAGAGACCTGAACTTGCATAAGGCTGTCCATCACTGTGTTATCAGAGGGTCTGCCTCCACCTACTTCTGGGCTCATAAATAAAATACTTGTACTGCAGTTGTACCTAGGGTAGCCATTCATCTGGTTTTATAGAGGACAGTCCAGTTTTCTGCTGCTCTGTCCTCTATTGATAACAAAATCTGATGTCTTTATGTCCTCTCTTTTTCTCTTGAGACACCCAACCTTTCAACCCAAATTGAACGTTGGATTGTTCATCTTCATTGGTGAATATATTTGTCATTTAATTAATCCCACGGTCGTATTGGCCCTGCAAATGCCAACAAAGATCCTATTTGTCACACTTCCTAATGACACCCTTACATTAGGGCTGTTGCTTGCTGCCATTAAACATTTGCCTTCCAAATCAGTTTGACATCACCCTCAATTCAAAATGCCCTAGTAAAAGACATCCTTCAACTCAGGATGGTCGAGAGAACACGACTTCATAGCAAAAAG
>NW_017728937.1:6037125-6039321 GCF_001723895.1 Crocodylus porosus | reverse complement strand
TGTAGAGGTGTTGTGACCAGGGACTGAGCTGGGGGAGGAGTAAAGAACAGGTAGGTCCAGGTAACCCAATGGGGGCTGGACTCGATGATCTTCCGAGGCCCCTTGCAGCCCTAATGTCTGTGAAACTCCCCTCTGAAAGGTGAGCGTGAAGATGAGCTTTTCAAACCCAATCTAATCAAACAGTAAACACACTGGAGCAGCACTATCGGACTGCCACCAGCATAGCAGTATCTGTACTGGCATAGCAGTATCTGTACAGACCACTGAGCCCAGCTGGAGCTGGGCAGAGATGAGATAAAGGACTGTTTTGCTTAACTCATAATAGCTATGCAGGATTTTTCTCTCCACTGAGTGGCACTCACAAACAGTAGGAAAAGAGCAAATGTGGGTACATGTGTAGCTGGTCATGTCTGCTTGAGAAAACTGGTTATCTGCTACGCCTCTTAACAACATCAGGTGCACCTAGGCCAATTTTCTTTTGCATTTAACTGGCTTTCCATTCACTCGACACCCAATATTTCCTGTGTGGGCAAGATCCTCAATCATCACGAAGGGAAATCAAGTGCTGCCATGATGGGAAAAGGTCTTGCATGGGTATAATTTTCTAGAATACTAATCTAAGCACAAGCTAAATTCAAGGCCAGCTAAAATGTATCTATGTACTGCTTGAACGGTCAAATGAAAGTGCTCCCTTGGTTTCCATTGTCAGTAATTCTTGTGATATTTGCTGGCTTTCTTCAAGGTCTAGCTACTAGAGTCAAGTGATTTTATGAGGCCTAGCTTTCATTTTAAAAACACCCCACCATTCTACATGTAGAGTTTGCAATTAAACTGATACAGAATAGGGCTGTGCGCAGTTTCACTGACCACTTTGTTTCAAAGCTGTTTCAATGTGTTTTGAGCTCAAAACAGCAAAATCAAAACAAAGCAAAAAAGCAGTGAAACAGCTTTGAAACAAAATGAAGGCACTCAAAACATTTCAAGAGTTTCAAAACATTTTGAGCTTCAAAGCAGCCGGGTGGTTGGAGGCAGGGGAGAGCCAGGGCTGCGCTCTGAGCAGCTCGCAGCCCCATGTAGCTCAGGCCAGTGGGGAGCGCAGCCCTGGCTCTCCCCGCCTTCTGCCACTGGGCTGTGCACCATGGAGCTGGTGGAGCCAATGGGAGTGCAGCTCCGGCTCTACCCACCTCCTGTTGTCAGGCTGCGCTCTGGTTGTCTCCATGCTTCACCTCCCACCACCAGCCTGAGTGCCAAGGGGCTCTGAGCCACAGGGAGCTGAGCCTGGTGGCGGGAGGCAGCAGCAGCCTCCTGTAATCCAGCAGGCAGAAGGGGCTACCATCCCTACAAGTTTCATCTGAATCAGGTAAGAAATTATGAAGTTATAGGCAGTTTTATGCTTCCCCATTATAGCTTATGGGCGAAACGTCGAAACAGTATCAAAACAGCAAAACAGTTTCAACGAAACAAAATGGAACAGTGCTTTTGAAACGAAATGAAATGAAAGTCAAAATGAAACACTTTTCCGTCAAAATGGAAGTTGAAGCAGAAAGGTGCTGTTTTGCACCGCCCTACAGAATCAGGGCTACAACACATAAAATATGTAAATATTCTCTTGAATCACAACCAAAGCCTGTACCCAAACTGTAAATGACCTGGATTATAAACAACAGTGAACTGAGCAGACTTTTGAGAGTAGTATCCAAAAAAAGCGTGGGTTTTTTTTTTAAATCTTCCATTTTAGGATCCTATCTTCATAGGGAAGTAGGGCTAAAAAGGGGCCCAATGAGGCTTAAGGCAGGATCAACCCTGACTAAACCATCCCAGTCAAGTGTCTGTCTAACTTGCTCTTGAACATTTCCATCTTGAATAACATTTCCATCTTGAATAATCCAAGATGTTATCAATAGCCTTGGTGAAGGACTGGTTTTACATACATTGCATTTAACTTAACATACTCCTGAGGATGAAGTTATTATGTTGTACACCTTCCTCAGCGGCTCGCTGGAGGGCAAGTTCAGCCGGGACAGCAGGGACTTTGCCTCGCTGCGGAGCCGAGCCCGCAACGCCACACACCGCCTCGGGAACCGCATTGGCTGCGCCTGGACCTGGACCAAGGAGCACCAGGAGCTGGGAGTCTGCCTGCGCCCAGCCCCGCACGCCGACCACATCACTGTGACACCCTGCACGAGGACCTTCCTG
>NW_017728937.1:6033925-6036275 GCF_001723895.1 Crocodylus porosus | reverse complement strand
ATGTAACCTAGTAGCGTTCCCCTCCTCTCCCCCATCCCTCGATTGTTAGTCCCTTGCTTGGGCGCTTTGTATTTCCATCTCAGCTTTGTCATCTTTTTCCTGGATTCCCCATCCAAAACATCTACTAATAAAAGTCATTCTAAGAGCCTCTAAACTACCCTCTTGAGTTGCTAAGTATATGTGTTGCTAAGTATATGTGTTGCTAAGTATACAACTGAGACTAATCTGAAAAAATCATAGAGAACAGAATCTATACCTCTCATACTTCATTTACCCCAAAGCACTTTACAAAGCATCTAGTTAACTCCTGGCAGGGCAATGACTGGATAGGCAAAGTAAAGTTATATCTTTAATAAAGGCAAGCAGGAACTTAGAAGTTGAAAGCTAAAGGAAAAAAGAGCTGAAGTACAGAACAGAGAGGAATTGTGCAGGTCCCGTAAAAAGCTATGTAGCCATTCCTTATCATGTGTTCTCACCTGCTTTACCAAATATTTGGTCTTATGACATACATGAATTTCTCCATAGGTTTTTCACTTGGATCCAACCAAGCACTGATCATGGCAAACCAAGGTATGGTGGGAGTTACAGGTAGGCACTCCCAGCTCACCCTTCCCAGATTTTTCTTGCAGTGCCAGCTATGTTGTCGTGAAGGAAAACCACAGAAGAATCAGGGCACTTTTGAATAATGCTCCACTTGATAAGCATGGCTACTAGATTTAAAGATTACAAGGACAGAAGGGGCCACTGGGACTCTCCAGTCTGATCTCCTTTATAACACAGGATGGAGGGCTGCAGTAATTTTGAAACTGCACAGAACATGGACTGATAGGGTGCATCTACATGTGATGCTATGTCACCATAGCAACACACTACGGCAATATGGCATCCACCAGCAAAATCTATGATGCTGCAGCTACGTTGTCATAGCAAGATGCTCCCTCAGTATAGCGTATCACTACAGCGACGTAGCAGCTAAAAATAACTGTGTGCAGTGCACACAGCACAGTACAGGCTGTTACTGCACCTTCATTTAGTACTTCTAAAAGGAAGTATTAAATGACTGCGCAGTAACAACAGCACCTTATGGACATGTGTAGATATTCCCATAAGGTTGGAAAGGACCTCAAGGGTCATCTAATCCAACTCTCTGCAGAAATCTAGCAGAACAGCATCCAATTCTGACTTAAAATGTTCCAGTTATGTGGACTACCACAGCTGATTACAAGATGTAGCTGTGGCTAATTGTTACAAATGTACCCCTTATTTCTGATCTGACTTTGTCTAGGGGTAGAAACTTCCTCCTTTTTTAAAAAATTAAAGTTGAGATTCTTTTGCAGACTTTCAGTTGAAACATCTGGGGCTTTGAGAACAGCAGATATAGCCAGACTTGCAATAAGATTGCAGGGAAGCAGCACCAGAATACACAATGCAGGGACTTTCCACATGCAGTAAATATGCACATAACAAAATTGTACATTCCCCAACTCTCAGACTCTAGCCCATTATAATTCAGGTTTCATAGTTGTTTGGGGCTAGAAGGGACCTTACATATCATCAGGGCCAGTCCCCCTGGACTGGGCAGGAAAGATTGCTGGGGTCAAATGACCCCAGCAAGATGGGCATCAAGATGATGGGCATCAAGGCTATTTCCATAGCCCCATTACTAATTACTAATTAAGATACTAGGAAACACTTACTGATGACCCTGAGCCTCTGCTTGTGGCCTCAGCCTTTTGGAAGCTCCTTACAGGTGAAAACATTAAAAAATCTGTCCACCACAAGCAGTTGCTAGTCTGGCAGAATCAGCTTTGGCCATGTGTTGAACTACTAAAAACAAAGATCAAGAACACCCTAACTTGCTACAGATAAAGCAGAGAATAGGGACACTGTCAATGTCCTGCCACTACAAGGACAAGAAGTACGAATTTGTTAAAATACTCTCAAAAGATCCAAAGAAGAGGACAATGCTACTCACAACAGAGGAAGGCAAAAATGCTTATTGTCTATGTGGATCTGACTGTTAAGCTTTTCTGCACTGGTGCTGAATGGCTAGCTAATAGTGTTATGGGATAACTTCCAGTAGTAGTCCTCCGTGAGGGGGGCATGTGCTTCCGGGCATTCATAATACAATACAGAAAATGTAACTTTGAGGCCATTGGTTCAAAGAAGCCTTAGTGGGGAGGTGACTAGAGGTCAGTTCTATCAAATATGATTTTTTCATGGTCTATGTTCAATGAGTTGGCAGGGCTCAGGCATTTTGCTAGCAAACATGCCACAGCACAAAACACCACTGTTATCCCACCCCAGGTTCATCTATCCCACACCCACTACTGGGGGTGGCAGACGGAGG
>NW_017728937.1:6011339-6033630 GCF_001723895.1 Crocodylus porosus | reverse complement strand
GGGCTGTTTACACAGTTCTTGCTCTGGTCAGAAACTCCAGCAGTCCTCTTTGTACCAATCACCTCCAGTGAATAATGTCTCTTGCTACACAGTCTAAGCACACACTGCATCAGTGCATGCAAGCTGCCAGCAGAATCTGCATTGCCAGATGGTCTGGTGGAGTTGAAGGGATGGGGCTGAAGCTTGCCCTGCAACACTGAGAGTCAGTCTAAGACCATGAACACCTGTGAGAATGGCCCAGCAGACCTCCGAATTGGTGGCCTCATTGCTCCACACAACCCCTGAACCACTCCTTACCTCTGTCCCTTACTTCTGTCTCCCCATCTTAAGAGTCAAGCACCCACTTTCTGCTCCCCCCGTCACAGTCTCTCTGACATCTCTGGTCCTTCCCATCAAAAGCTTCTTGTAATCTTCACACGCCTCAGCTACAGCATCTCTGCAGTCTTTTCAGGGAAAGTCCTGCCTTCTAACTGGGCTGTATGTTGCCAACCCCTGGCTTAAATGGCCAGCAACTCCATAGCAAAGGCTGAACAACAGCTGTATTGTGCCTCACTGTCCAATTTAAGGGAGGCTCCTTGAATCTGTTGAGTGGATTACCTGATATATACATTTGCTGGTACAGGAGACCTTTGATGAGTTACATGAACTGGGGCTGTCAAAGGGTGAGACAGGCCATTAAGCAGGAGTCTGCTCTGCTAGACAAAAGCACTGAGGACAACCTGAAATGAAAAGCCTTACAGTGTACTGGCTGCTGTGGAACAGCCACCTGCAGGCAGCCCGGTGGGTAAAAGGCAGCTGAAAGCTGGAGCCCCTTATGTCCCCATGGCTTTCCTGCACTATCTGCTGTCTGGAGCAGCACAGCAGGAGCAGGAAGAGGAGGAGCTGCTGGCAGTGAGCAGTACCAGGGCAGCTGCTGGAGGTGAGCATTACCTGGGTGGCTGCAGCTGCACTAGGAGCAGCCCAGCTGAGAAGCTGGGGTGGGCTGCAAGGCAGCAGGCTGCCCTGGGCAGGACTGGCCCCATGTAGAGTGCTGCTGGGGCTGGATGGGAGGGTGGGATAGGGCAGACTGCACTGCACCACCCAGGCAAGCTCTGTTGCACATGTCCCCTGCCCCTGCCTCCCTCCCTCTCCCCACCCCTAGCTGGTTCCTGGGACCTGGCCTGTAGGCAGCACCCCCCATATCCACCCTCCACATGCCTACTCTACATATGTGCCCACACCTCCCACCTCCTACACCCTTCCATGTGCCCATAACCCACCCCAGCCCCATACATAATATACAGAAGTACGACTTGATTTTGAGCTATTATGCAATCACCTGCATATACGCTACTCAAAAAAACCCTATAAATCAGGACAAAAATTGTTCTTTGAAATAAAATTAAAATACGTTATGATTTTAGTACCTAATTTGTTTTTTATCTATAAGTTGTTAAAATGGTATCTTCTGAAAGAATTTGTGGGTGTGGCCCTTGACAGCTCACCAAAATTCACGAAGTGGCTTGCCAACCAAAATAATTGTTGCAACCTTGCCTTACATGCATCCTCATTCATGTCAAAGAGCACCTCAGAGTGAAGGAGCAGTTTTTATATAGCAGAGACCTTTGGTTATTAGTACAAAATCCCACCACTGGATGCCTCTGCCAAGGACATGAGGAGGGTACTTCTGCAGCAGAAACCATACAGCAAGAACACTGATGAGGAAGGGCCGTGCTCAGTAGAGACCAGCCTGGTGTGATTCCATGTACCCCCTCAGCTGCACTTTTCATGGACAAGGCATTCTTAGGGGCAACTGAGTGCAAACTACCAGAGCTACACTGATTCTTGTATCAACATTAATTTCCTTGTTGCTACTTCAGTGTAATTACACCAGACAGAGAACTGATCCCTAGCTTCATTTTTATAGAGGCGCACTGATACATCAGTCCTATACTGGATCCACACCAATATAAGGAAAATCGTCAGTATTGGCATTGACTTTTTTTGGCTAACGTGGCTGATAATGTTGCCGATAAATGCTGCATGCATGCACACAGTTGCAGTGCAGCATGCAGGTGGCCAGGAGCCCAGCCCAGCAGCATAGAGAGCAGTGTCTGGCTGGTAAATCTGTGGTGGAAGGGGTGGAGGGAGGGGCAGATTGAGGCCCCTGTGGTGAAAGAGGGAGTGGGACAGGCACTGCACAGCTGGGGTGGGGCATGGGAAGGAGCTGCGAGCAGCCTTTCCACAGGGGAAGTGGGAGGGGGCGGCTCCCACTGCTACAAGTACCCCAGGAGGTCATGGCGGGGTGTGCCCCCCAATCTCTGCATAGAACAAGGGCAGGCTGCCACTGTGGGCTGAGGCTAGGGTGGTGCTGGGCTCTTCTTGGGGTGGGGGGTTTGGGCCAGGGAAGGCAGCAGCGGTGCTGGGAGGAGTGGGGGGGGGGGAGTATGATGAATTCTGTTGTGGCTGCACCACCCCATAGTCCCCCTCCTAGCAGCATTGCTACCGCCCCAAGTGCAGCCCAGCCCAGCCCCCACCAGGAAAAGCCCGGTGCAGACCCAGCCTGCAACGGCAGTCTGCCTTTGTCCCACGTGCAGATTGGGGGGCACATGCCCCTCCATGCCCTCCCAGAGTGTGCATAGCAGTGGGAGCCACTCTCCACCTCGCATTCTCCACTCCCCGCCCCACATCCTCCACTCCCTGCCCTGCATCCTCCAGTTGCTCACAGCTCCACCCCATACCCCACCCTGTTCTGGCTGTGTATCATGTACCCAGCCTCACTCCCTCCCTCACCATGGGGGGTCTCAATCTGCATCCCAATGCCCTTTCTCTTCCCCTACCCATTCCCCCACAGCAGACTTACCAGCCAGATGCTGCTCTCCAAGCTGCCCAGCTGCATATCAACAATCGGATTTGTATCAGACAATATGGCTCATTAAAAATCGGCCATCTGCATTGGCCCAAAAAATCTCTATCGGTACACCCCTAATTTTTTAATAAAACACCTCAACTGTCCTGACTGCAGCTTCAATCCCCTGCTGAGTAGCCAGAACAACTTTCCCTTGTTCTCCTCACCCCACTCCATCCATGTATTTCCAGACAACTATCATCACCTCCCTCCATTTCCCAGACCCTTGATAAGTGACACAAACCAGACCATTTGGTAACCATCATCACTCTTCTGTTTAATCTGCTAAGCGAAAATACCCAAAGAAATAACCACAGTGACAACTAGCCTTTCACCAAATACAGGTAAGTATAAAAAATGCAGTGGTTTGATTTGTTTGGCCAGATTTTATTTAATTAACATCTAACAGTGGACATGGGTTAGCAGCATTCCAGTCGTATCAGCACCAGGAGGCAGTCTGACAGTAGCTCCAACTTGGCAAGGGTGGAATCCTCCATGCAAGATCAAATGCAAGTAACATGTGAGACAAATGTCATTCAAACAAAATGGCTTCAGAGAAGGAAACATTGACAGGTCATCAGGTCAGAGTGGAAGGAATAGTGCACAATGGAAAGGCAGCTGAGTCTTTGGGAAGGAAAGTCTTCTGGAATGACACGTAGGATGTGTCCACCCATGCAAGCATGTGTGCTTTCAGCAGCTCAAATAAAAGCACTGAAAATTTGAGCCGGGACTTTTTGCCTGAGTGCATATGCCCAGACATGCATTTTGGTGTGGTGCAAGTTGTGCCACGTGGGGCAAAATAACCGTGCCTGGCTCGTCCCAGAACTGCAGCCAGAGGGAGCTAGAGCTTGGAGCCAGCACCTGTGCTGGCCCCAGCAGTGTAAAAAGATGCCCTGTCCTGGCCCCATCAGTACAAAGAGCTGCCCTGGCAAGTAGCTCAGGGCTACTTACTCTCAGGAGCTTCTGGAGCCTGGCCAGTTGGTACTTGGGGACACTACCTGCTGTTCCAGCTGGACTACTGAAGCAGCCCTGAGAGTTCCCTGCACCCTCTACCTACTGCCACAGTCTGGCAGTGGGGGCTGCTGCCTGGCTGTGACCTGCTGCCATGTGCTGCCCAGTGTGGTGGCCTGCTTTGAGCTGTCAAAGCATGTCCTTCTGACCGCAATTGGCCAGGAGGTCAGCCAGCCACCTCCAGCTAGCTCCAAGGTACCAGGTCTGAGCAGGCTCCTCTGCCTGGGTCCTGCCACTGACCTCCCTAGCAGGAATTCTGATGTTCCCAGTTTGAAAACTAAAAAATCTCTGATAAAAAAATCCCAAAGTCACTCTGTAAAATATCCCAAAATCCATGTTCCTTCACAATTAAAACTAAAGACCACTATAGAGAGAGAGTGAGCAAGAGAGAGAGAGACAGCGATCATTTGGACAATGTTTTATTAATATATCTACAGTGTTACAGCAATTTGGCAGCTTATCAATGTCTGTATCAACATAATAAAATGATTTCTAAATATGTATATGTTTTGCTGTTTGCCTTTGGCTTTCTTATCATAGAGCAGTTAGAGGTCCCTCTGAACCCTTCACTCATCAGGATGTGGGGACAATTGCTCTTGCAGCCACAGCTCCTGCCAGCAGGTCTCATCCTGTCTGGCAGCTGGGCATGCAGGGTGTGTGCTGGGGAGATGTGGGGTTTGCAGGAGAGCCGTGTGGGGATGTGTGCAGCTGTGGAGGGATGTGGGTCACAGTGGGGTGTGTGCATAGCTGTGGGTGGATTGTGGGGGGGGTGGGGGGGAGCTGCTCAGGAGGAGTGGGTCTCCTACCCCCCACAGGGTGCAGCTCCCCACACAGCTCATGGACTGCCCCCCACAGGGGCCACAGCCCCCCCAACAGGTGCCACCTCCCCCACAGGGCCCATATGCCCCACCCCAGCTTGCTCCCCCAGCTCTCTGGATTGCTGCCCCACCCAGCCCCATCCACTATGGGTTCCTACAGCCCACCACCCCACAATAACTGCCCTGCCCATCCCTACCCTCTGCTTGCACCCCCACACCCCTTGATGGCTGCCCCACATGGTCCCATCCCCGCTTGCAGCCCCACCCAGACTCAGTGTCTTGGCACTTAAAAAAAAAAGAAGCCCTGTGCTCATGGGCAGTAGCAGCAGCTGTTGGGGTCACTGGGGCCTCCTGGCAGAGCCCCCCCCCGCACAGCACAGGGCAGTGAGGACTGGCCCCAGCCGCCTAGCATCCGCACTGCCACTGCCCCATTGTGCGGCCAAGGTGTGGCTTGAGTTGGCAGGGATCTGCGTGCTGTTAGGCAGCTGGGGCTGCTCCAGCTGTCACCTGGGGCCTGGCACTGCTCAACCCAAGTTGCCCCAGTTGCTTGACAGAGCATGGAGCTGCATCAGGAATTCTGTGGAGGACCCGAGCCCCTGGTTGCCTCAAGGCATAGTCCTGGACTGTGCCCTTCCCACCTTTTTTTGCTTGGTGTATATTTTGACCCCTGGATATCTAGGGGTGTAATTTTGCCCCTGCACTGCAAATTTGCTGTGTGGGGAATGTTTTTTTTTTTCCCGCACGTGCCTCTTGCAGCGTCTCAAAGAGCTTTGAGATGCTGTAAGAGGCACATGTGTGCTCGTCTGGATGTGCCCATAGAGATCATAGGGTTGTTGGTTGTATTGTGTTGGTCTGAGGACATAGGCAGATAAGGTTCTTTGGGTAGATTTGATGTCTTTTATTAGACCAGCTGAATAGTTGGAAAGATTGTACTTTACAAGCTTTTGGGCACAAACATCCTTCTTCAGGCATATGGAGAGTCTGCTGTTGTTTTGTGTGCTCTCTTGGGGAGAATAGAAACCAATATGCAAAATGCAGGTCTGTGAAAATGCAGATGTGTGGCAGTGAGGATGAGAGGGAATAAGAGACAATAGGTGTGAGATAGGTAGGTGGGGGCAGATGGGAAATGTTGACCTAGTGATACAATGTGGCTGGTAAAATGCAGACATGTTACCTGGGGTTATTAACTGGCAGGCAGGTTATAATGTGCAATAAATCCAATGACTATATGAGAAATGTGCACCCAAGACAACCACTCTCTCTTCATTCTCTCAATCTTAACCCTCAAAGTGAATTTACAAAACACCTTTTGTAGATGAGCCTATGAACGTCATAAATCTACTGAATACAACAAATGGACTAAATATAGACATTTGATTTATGGCAGATTATAACCTGCCTGCCATTGGATAAACCCAGGTAACCTGTCTGCATTTTACCAGCTACGTTGTATCACCAGGGTAACATTTCCCCATTCCCCCCACTTACCTGTCTCACACCTATTGTCTCCCATTCCTTCTGAACCTCACTGGCACACATTTGCATTTTCACAGGACTACATTTTGCATGTTGGCTTCTATTTTATCCAGGAGAGCACACAAAACAGTAGACTTTCACTAAAGGATGTTTGTGCCTGAAAGCTTGCAGAGAACAATTTTTCCAACTATTTAGTTGGTCTAATAAAAGATATCGCATCTACCCAAAGAATCTTGTCTGCCTATGTAGAGATCATGCCTCTAGAGATCACTGTCCTAGAGACCTTATGTAAAGGTAAAGGGATGGGATGCTTGCAAGTAGGCACCACTTGAGATAATCCTCTGGGCAGTGGTGACACATAGAGGGTGCATGGGGGTACACGTGCACCCCTTGAGAGCGCTGGTGCACCCCTTGACAGGCAGCGCTCCTTGTTTAGGTGACTGGCAGGGGGGCAGGTGAGAGCACTGGTGCCCCTCTGTGAGTGCCGACCAGGGAGTGAAGGCACCAGGTGGAGCCCCGCTGGCACTTCTAGGAGCACAGCTTCCTGGTTGGCACAATTGGCTGCTGTGGGGGCACGTGCCCCCCCCCCCCCGACTCAGGTAGCACCAGTCACCCATGCCTCTGGGAGAACAAAGGGTCCCCTACATGCAAGGCTGGTACCAGAAAAGGGCAGCTAGATCTTCTCCCTAAGTAGCCTGAAACGAGGGTACAACCCCCCTATCTAAAATGCTACACAGTGCTGAGAAATCCTGCTGGCCAGCATAAAAACTTCAAATGCACTGGAAAAAAAACACGTGGTGCTGAAGCAAGTAATAGTAAGGACTTCAGGGCAAGGTCATTGAGCGTTCTTTGAATCATGATGCCACCATAAACAACTACTATATACACCAAACCATCATGCCAGTGATCCAACAGGCAGCATTCTTCCCTGACACCAGTGCAAAGAATAAATATACTAGAAAAGAAATCCTGACTATGCAGGTATGGCACAAAGCCTGGTGCACCGGGTGAAAGCACCCACAAGGCTTCCAAGGCCTTGATATAGGTCAAAGCAGCTCTGACTTGCAATGGATCCCACTGGGCTGCTATGCAAACAGAGAATAATGGGAAACAAGAATGATCCAACCTTGCCTCCTCCTGTCCTTTCCTTGGCACATCCTGATACACTTTGAATTGGGGACTCCTACAGAGGAACAGGGAATGGCATCAAAACAGCACTGCTATATGCTCACATAGTTAATCCTACAGCTGCTCCCTGTTTGGTCTGTTCTGGAACCTGATGCACCATGGCAGTCAGTGAACACCAATGGCCCACAGACAAAGCAAAGCCGTTTCTGGGCCTATTTTGGCCCAAACGGCTGGTCACACCTTCGTGGTCTTGCAGGTGTTCCAGTTTGTAAGAAAGCAGTGGTGGTGTTCAATCCATTCTTGATCTTTGGTGCAGTATGTACCATATAGAAATGCACATGAGGCTGAAGTTGGTTGTTTATTCCTAGTTCCTTCTTCCTGGTTCCCAGACCCTTTTTCAAAGTTAATCTATACCCAATAAAAGCTTCTTATTAATGCATTACACATTCTAAAGAGAGAATTTCATTAGCTATGCATATTGACTAATTACAGTAAAACCTCTGTTATCTGGCATGAGTGGGGAATACCAGGTACTGGTTATGTAAAAATTACAGATATCTAAAAATATTGGAACGGGGGAGAAGGCTTCCACACAGCAGTGGCAGCATGGGGTGATAGATGGTGGCAGTGTAGGGTGGTTGCACATGGCTTGCACGTGGTGGCAGTGGTGATGGCATGGGGTGGGGGATGGTGGCGGTGCTGTGCTGGTTAATAGAGTATTCCATCTAGTAGAATGCTGGAAAACTGGGATTTTACTGTAATACATAAAATAATATCCTGCATCAAGTACAGAGCCCTAACTGAAGGTCAGATTAGGATGGGATTATGGGGCAAAATACTTCTTGGGCCACCCCAAACTTCCTGTTGATGCCACCGGGGGACTGTCCCAAAGAACTCTGAGTACAGTCCTGCCCCGCCAAAGCACAGTTTGGTCCTGCAAGGCTGCAAACTGATAGCTTCCCTGTGCCCACTGTACTAAATATAATGATCAAATAAGGAGTTGGGTTTTGGGCTGGGATTATGTCTGGAAATCCTTCTTGGGCCACCCTAATAACATGCCTTTGTACCACTGGGGTACTCTCCTGGACATTCCTGACCAGAGTCTAGTTCTGCCAAAGTGCGGTTTGGCCCTGTCAGACTGCCAAACTGACAGTCCCCCACTGTACTAAGTATATAAACTAGTATAAAGAACTGGATTTTGGTCTGAGATTACAGACAGAAATCCTTCTTGGGCCACCCCACACCATAACTCTGTGGCACTGGGGGACTCTCCTGGACATCTTTGACCACAGCTGTGCCCAGCTCAAGCCGCGGTTTGTTTGTGCCAGAGTACCAATTGACAGTCTCCCATGCCCACTGTATTAAATCCAAGAAAGGAACTGGCTTTTGGTCTGGTATTATAGATGGAAATCATTCTTTGGCCACCCTACACCATGCCTATGTGACACCAGGGGACTCTCCCAGACATCTCTAACCAGAGTCTTGCCTGCCCCAAAGCATGGCTTGGCCATGCCAGGCTGCCAACTGACAGCCCCCCATGCCCACTGTAATAAGTATATGTCTCTGAATAAGGAACTGGCTTTTGGGCTGGGAATACAGATGGAAATCCTTCTTGGGCTACACTACACCATGCCTCTGTGCCACTGGGGGACTCTCCCAGACATCTCTGACCCAAGTCTTGCCTGGCCCAAAGCGCAGTTTGGCCCTGCCAGGCTTACATCTGACAGCCCCCACAAATACTGCACTAAGTATATGGGATTGACTAAAGAACTGGATTTGGGCTGGGATTCTGGTTGAAAATCCTCTTTGGGACACCCCACACCATGCCTCTGTACCACTGGAGGACTCTCCCAGACATCTCTGACCAGAGTCTTGCCTGGCACAAAGCACGATTTGGCCTTGCCAGGTTGCCAAGTGACAGCCCCCTCAGCCCACTGTACTAAGTATATGGACCTGAATAAAAAACTGGCTTTGGGCAGGGATTATGGATGGAAATCCTTCTTGGGCCACCTCACCCCATGACTCTGCAGCACCAGAAGACTCTCCTGGACATCCCTGACCAGAATCTTGCCCAGCCCCAAAGCATGGTTTGTGCGTGCCAGGATGCCAACTGACAGCCCCTCTGTGTCCACTGTACTAAATAAATGGGTCTGAATTAGAAACTGGTTTTTGGGATGGGATTACAGATGGAAATCCTTTTTGGGCCACCCCACAATATGCCTCTGTACCACCAGGAGACTCTCTAAGACATCTGTGACTGAAGTCTTGCCTGGCCCAAAACGTGACTAATCCATGCCAGGCTGCTAATTGACAGTCCCCCATGCCCACTGTACAAAGTATATGGACCCAAATAAGGAATTGTCTTTTGGATTGGGATTATGTCTGGAAATCCTGCATGGACCAGCCTATGCCATGCCGCTGTGGTACTGGGGGGACTCTCCTGGACATCCCTAGCCAGAGTTTTGGCCGTGCTAGGCTCCAATTTATTCCCCATCTCTGTGTGCTATTTGTATTGCTACCAATAAGGAGATGCCTTTCTGTTGGGATCATGGGGCAAAACCCTCTTGGAATCATCCCAGAACACATCCTCACTACCAAGGGAGCCGGCTGAAGAAATCTGGGCATGTCCCTGCTCAATTCAATGCTTGTTTTTTGAGTGTGAACTTGACACTTGACACCCAACCATTAAGACCTCTATGTTGCTGTCCCATCAGGCACTGGATGGCAGGGAGAATGGTTTGCATCCAAATATAGGGCACCTATACATGCAATGGACCTCTGCTCCGACGCATAGTATTTAGCATGTGTCTGCTGCAAGTCTGCTGGCGTGTGCTATTTAGTGTGCTCCAGCACTCTATGCATCATGTGTATTCACTGTCCCAATGTTTCAAAATGGCAGTGGGGGCACTTTAACTAAAGCTTGTCGAACAAGCTTTGTTAAAGCACACCCACTGCCATTTTGAAGCATGAGGCACTGAATACATGTGATAGTGCTAATGCTTTAAATGGAGTGGCTCTCAGAGCCATTTTAATTAAAGTGCCACACCCCCTTACCCACCATGGAGCATGCATATAGATGCTGCTAGGGATTTTTCAATAGCTTTTCACATTTACCTCTAGCTGCCACCCAGAAACTAGGTTAACTAACTTAGAACTGGGTGTTGTAATTATTAGCCTTAATCTGGTACAAAGACATGGTGTGGGGTGGGCGAAGGACTTCCAGTCATAATCCCAGCCCAAAACCAGTTCCTTATTTGGGTCCATATACTTAGTACAGTGGCCATGGGGGGCTGACTGTCAGTTGACAGCCTGGCAGGGCCAAACCATGCTTTGGGCCAGGCAAGACTCTAGTCAGGGATGTCCAGGAGAGTCCCGCAGTGCCACAGTGGCATGGTGTGGGAGGGGTCTAAAAAGGATTTCCAGCCATAATCTGAGTCCAAAAGCCAGTTCCTTATTTGAGCCGTTATACTTAGTACAGTGGGCATGGGAGCTGTGAGTTGAAAGGTTGGCACAGAGAAACCACGTTTTGGTCCAGGCAAGACTCTGGTCAGATATATCCAGGAGAGTCCCCTGGTGCCACAGAGTCATGGTGTTTGGTGGCCCAAAATGGATTTCCATCTGTAATCCCAGTCCAAAAGCCAATTCCTTATTTGATCCATTGTATGAATACAGTGGGCACGGGGGGCTATCAGTTTGCAGCTGGACAGGGCCAAACTGCGCTTTGGGCTGGGCAGGACTGCACTCAGGGTTCTTTGGGACAGTCCCCTGGTGGCATTGACTGGAAGTTTGGGGTGGCCCAAGAAGTATTTTGCCCCATAATCCCATCCTAATCTGAACCTTCATTAGGGCTTGGTACTTGATGCAGGATATTATTTTACAAATTAGTTAGTAAATATGCATAGCTAATGACATTCTCTCTTTAGAAATTCATTAATAAGAAACTTTTACTGGGTATAGATTAACTTTCAAAAAAAGACTGGAAACCAGGAAGAAGGAACCAGGAAGAAGGAACTAGGAGTAAGGAACCAACTTCAGGCTTGTGGAATGGAATTGTACTTAGTGCTGTTTCCCTGTACATGAGGAATCCAGCAGCAGAAAAACATTTCATTGGGCCCAGATGTCAGCCATCAGCTGATCCAATCTTTTTCTCTGGGTTAAAACACTGGGATTTCTGTATTTTTCTGCTGTTTCTTTTGCATGCTTCCCACACCTCTCCCAACAATAAACACCCAAAAAGGTCCTGCGACAAGAAAGTTCAAAAGTTGAGGACAGCAGAGCGTGAAGTCCAAGCCCACAGTAGGCAGCACAATCCCACACCTGACCTGTGCCAAGATCCAGGACTGCATGCAGCAACTGGGAGCTGCCCACCCGCCCAGCCTGCAGGAGGTGGGGCCGAGTGGTGCGCGGGAGCTGGGCTCTGCACTCTGCTCAGGCTGCGCCAGATGCTCACCTCCTGCCAGAAGCAGGAGGCTGTGGACCTGGGTTCCCTGGCCCCATAGCCCTGGCAGCTGGGGGAGCAGGGGCTGTGGGTGGGAGGCAAGGGACACCAGCAAAGGTGGGGGCAATGTGGGTTGGGGGTGAGAGCCACCAGTAGGGCTGTGGGGGGCCTTTCATTTTAATCATAGATTCTGGGATTTTTATCAGAGAATTTGTGATTTTTCTATCAGGGAAAACCAGGATCCCAGTTTATCACTCTATGTTCAGCATGAGGGAACGGGATGAGTTTGCTTGGGTGTTTACTTAGGCCATGTGCTCCGAGAAGCCAGTGAATATTGCTACAGGTTTCCCTTGTTTTATATGGGTTCTGTATGTGCAAATCTGCTTTTATGTGATGATCCTTTTTATACCAAAAATTCATTATATGCAAGGTAAATTCACTCTTATGGGATCAGTGTGGTGGAAACCTCCAGTCAGCTGCTTTGTGAGGTGCACTGTAGGAGTGATGTGCATAGTCTCCTGTGTGGATCTGTGCTCCTTGCTCATTGTCTGCAACACGTTTCTGTAGTTGCCATCCCCATTATGGGTTCTAAGCATCCTGCTAGCTTACCTCCTATGGATGTTACCCTGCTCGTATGTCCTACCAGTGATGTGGGGTCTGATACCGAAGACCCTTCACCACCCTCTCTTCACACCAACTAAACATTCACCCCCACCCTGTGCTTGTGTGTACTGTCTGCTGTTGGTGAGTACCAAAATTGTCTTGTGAAAGTGGTAGAAATGGCTCTGGGGGTCAGTACAGTCGAGGTCTTGGAACATATCCCTGTTTGTTACATTGTAAAGTGGGTTCCCTTTATGCCAATTTGAGTTGTGCACCATTTTCCAGGAACACATGTACAGCATAAAATGAGGGAAACCTGCATATGAATGGTTTCTGCCTGTGTCTGACAAAAGCCCTAACAAGGGGGTAGACCCAGTCCAATCCCAGGAGAACACAAAAGGAGATCTTTCCCCCCACCACAACCCTTCCCAGCAAGCAGGGGAGAACAGGACAGTTTGCAAGATAGTTCACAAGTCAGTTTGCTCCTCTGCTCTCTTTGAATGGGGCTCTTTATGGTAAGTTAATTCTTTAATTAAGAGTAACTAACCTAGATAGTTAGCAGAAGTAGCTAAAACTCAGATCAATACTTAAGTCCCTTGTTTAACAAGTAGCTGTAACAGGGCAGAGAAAGGTTAAACAGAAGAAAAATCCAAGAGGTCAAGGATTTTTCCCCTGCCCTGGCTGCTTTTGCTGTGGCCCTTTCTAAAATCTCCTCTGGCTCATACTGGCAGCCCTTTGGTTGGGGGCTACTGCTGTGGCAGCCCTGGGAGGACTGGGGGGCCTTGCCCTTGCCCTGCCATGAGCTATTTGGGAAGGGGTCAGGGGTGTGCGAGATGAGAAGCTGTTAGCTCCCCCTTCACCTGTAAGAAAAAGGTGGCTTGTTGTGGAGGGTGGGGGGCTCTAGCTGCAGTAGGTGGGGGGCTGCGTGAGTGTGGTATGCATGTGAGGGGCGGGCTGGGGTGAAATATAGAAAAACAAGGACACAGGAGGGAGGGGGAAGCACGCTGCTGGCTTATGCAGCAAATCACAAGACACAGGGAGAGAGGGAGTGGAGCACAGGACTCATTATGGGAGGGCAGACACAGGGGTTGCTGCTGGAGCAGCTAGCAGGACAGCTGACAGTATTGCTGCAGAAGGAGTCCCAGTGGCGCTCTGAGATCCTCTCACTGCAGGCAGGTGCAGCAGCACGTGGTGGCTGGTGCAAGGTGAGGGAGGACCTCCCCCCAACTCTTCTTGAGAGAGGATGGAGGCTGTAGGTCCAGGTGAGGAGGTGGTGGTGGTGGTGGTGATGGTGGGGAGAGCAGGAGCCTGCAGCAGCTCTCAGGTTCCTACTGCTCCCTGGCCCCCTTACAGCAGCCGCCAAGGAGAAGTACTAGTGCCCTCTGGTGGTCACAGGCCTAACAAAAGAGGCCTTAAGAAGGGAGGCCACTGAGGACACATCAACTGAGTACCTGAGACAACAAAAAAAGAAATCAGGAACAGGAGTGGGGTCACAGGTTAATGACAAGGGATTTGGAAGGGAACACGGAGCAGAGCACACAGGCCAGCCCAGCACCCACTGCCCCCCGAAAAAGTCAAGGGAGCCTGTGAATATTGACCAGAGCAGTGAAACTCCACCTGGAGACACGAGTGAGGGAGTGGGAGGAAGACAGCTCCACACTCACCTGGGTTTCCCCCCAGCCAGAGCCTCCTTCCCGGTCTTACAGATGGCCAGCTTGGTCAGAGCCAGGAGGAGGTCGACCAGCAGGTCCCAGGGCTTGGTGGGGCTACAGACAGGTACTGCATAATAAAAAAGGTGCAGAGAGAATTACAGCCAGGAGAAGGCAGAAGAGGGGCTGCAGCCTGGCGCACTCCAGGTACATGTGTGCCAGGGTCTCCCTCTGCTCACAAAAGGGACAGGTGCCAGGGGGTGTCTGTGAACTGCACCAGATACACACCTGTGGTGATGGCTCTATGCAGGAGCTGCCAGCTGAGGTCCCCAGTGGCTCGCAGGATCAATGTGCAATACAGAATTGTCCACTAGGGACTCACCTCTGCCCTCACCTACTGTGTCCCACCACTTGTCAGGGTGGGATATGAGGACAGGATGGTGGACACTAGACAATGCAGAGTATGAGCATGTAGAGCTGGGGATGGTGGGCAGTTCAAAAGCAGACCAGCTTGGTACCCTCCCGCCTTGTAAGATGGTAGGTCAGGGAGTGCCATAGGGCCTGCCTAAGCAGGAGCCCAGTGACAAGCTTCAGAGGGTTGGGGGATACTGGGAGGTGGTGACTGTCTTTGCGCAGGACCTGGTCAATGTAGGTGAGGGCACCCTTGACCTCCTAGAGTAGGCACCAAAGTGCACACAGTGTGGGCAGCTCCATGTGCTGGGCCAGTGCAGCAGGATCTGTCCTCCCTGCTTGGCATAGTTTAGGAGGTCCCCAGCATGTCACAGATTTCATAGTGTCCTCGGGAGCAGCCAAAGGGAAAACCCCAGGGAGCCCAGGAGGAACCCGGGGAGAAGGAATGGGACACAGAAATAAGAAAAAGAAAAGAAAAACAAATAGAAAGGTTCTTACCTTTAGAGAGCACCACGATGAAACCGGAAGTGGTGGCAGGACCCGAGCGGCTCATTAGCCGTGTTTCTATAAAGTTGCAGCCAGCTGATGGCCACAGCTGCAGGAGCCGGTCAGGGGACTTAAAAGCAACTGAGTGCAGCCCCGAGGGAGAGAGATCAAGAGGAGCACCGGTGGGGGAAGCACTCTCTGAGTCTCCTTGGAGCAGAGGAGCACAGGGGCTTGCAGCCCTAGTGGGGAGACCAAGATCCCGCAGGAGGAGGTTGCTGCCGGCAACAAGGCAGAGGGCAAGGAAGCAAGGTCGTGGTGCGGAGGCAGAGGAGGGCTGGAAAATACTGAAACCTGGAGGACCCCACAAAGGATAAGAAGGGGCAGCAGAAGCCAGATCTCTGGACCAGGTGGGATCACAGAGGGCGCAGACTGCCCCAAAGAAGAGCTGTGGGGGAGACGCGCCAAGAGGATCCACCAAGAACACAGTCGGCTGACCCCAGACCGAGTCTAGGCTGCTCAGAGCCTGAAAGACTGCGACTGGTAGCAATAGAGCGGGTGGTAGGAGCAGGCGTATAAAGGGGCAAAGGGCAGCCCTTGGTATCTGGTGTTTTTTTGCCAGTGCTATATTGTGTTTTGCTTTTGTTACCCACTGTTGGAGGGGATGTGAGGTATAGAGCACTGACAGGGTGTAGCCGGGGCCAGAACAGGCAGCAGGTAGGAGGGAAAAGAGCAGAAAAGCGGGGAGCACTTAACTGGATTCCTATAGCCCACTGGGAAGAAGGCACTGAGCCCCAACTATCAGAGGGATGTGGCCAAAGACCACTGAGATCCATCAAGGTGGGGTGTAAGGGTGAGGTAGAAGGGAGGAGGAGCTTCGCGGAAGATAGACGTCCCTTGGTCCCTGGTATGAGGAGCTCCGATAGTCAATCCCCACCGCTGTAATAAGATCAAAGTCATGGCAGGAAAGATTGGGGAGAGACGAGTCGGGCCAACAACATCAGCTTGAGATTACAGGGACAGACAGGAGGACAACTTCGAGCATCCAGGGGTGCAGAGCACGTGACCAGATGTTCAAGACCAGGCTGGTACATATAGACATTAGGACTGGAAGGGACCTTGCAAGATCATTGGGTCATGTCCAGGGTAGGTCCTTGCACCACTTCCGGGGAGAGTCTGTTTCAGACCTGTAGACTTGGACAGTTAAGAAACTTTTCCTTATGTCCAGTGTAAAGTGGTCCTCTAGCAGTTTGTGACCATTGGACTTAGTCTTCCCTAGGGGAGCCCTGGTGAACAGACCTTCTCCCAGGTCCTGATATACACCCCGATGTACTTTTAGGCTGCCATCAAGTCCCCTCTGAGCCTGTGTTTTTCCAAGCTGAAGAGTCCCATGTCTTTCAGCCTCTCTTTATAAGGTCTACGCTTTTGACCTCTGAACATGCATGTGTCTCTCAAGCTTCTCCACATGTTTTTTAAAGTGTGGAGCCCAGAATTGGATGCATTACTCTACCTGCAGCCTCACCAAGGCTGAGTGAAGCAAGAGAATGACATCTTGGGTCTTGTTTGAGATGCATCAGTAGATGAAAACCAGAGTTTTATTTGCTTTGCCAGCTGTGGCATTGCATTGGTGGCTCATATTCATCTTGTGGTCAATTATGACCCGCAAGTCTTTCTTGGACATAGTGCTAGTGAGTGAAACACTATCAAGCCTATGATGTGTGTTCCTTCTCCCAAGGTGAAGCACCTTGCTTTTCTCTATATTGAAGGTCATCAGATTTTCATCCACCCACTTTGCAAGCCTATCTAAGTCAGAATGAATCCTTAGCCTATCCTCCAGCATAACTGCGGTTCCCCAGTTTGGTGTCATCTGCAAACTTAGCCAGTCTGCTTCTGACACCCAAATCCAGACTGGCTTCATGTCCCCAAGCCTGCTCAGATGATGAGGCAGGGACAGTCATGGGGCCCGCTGAGACAAAGGCCCCACAATGCACTCCAAAGGGCTGGGGGACACAGGAAGTGGAGACCACCCTCGTGCTGGACCTGATCAATGTAGGCGAGGGCAGTGGAGGGTAAGGCAGCCTTGACCTCCTGGATTACCTGGCAGGCTGCTCACATTGTGAGCAGTTCCATGCACCAGGCCAGTGCAGTGGGATCTGGCCACACCTGCTTGGCGTAATCCAGGAGGTCTCTGATATGGGTGATGTGAGCCAGAACCATCCTCTGGTGCACCCTAGGCACCCCCGCTGCCAGCACCAACAGCTGCGGGTTCTACAGCAGAGGCTCAGCAAGGAGGTTAGTGTCCCGGGTGAGCGTCCCTGGGGACCTGGAGGTGGAGATCAGCCTCCAGGCCCTTAGGACCCACCAGCACCCTCATGGTGTTGAGGACACAGTGGAAGTCCCCCCAGCTGTCCAGGGTGAGCTGTACCTTATTCAGGGAGCACTGTGTACTCTCCTTTACCAGAAACTGGAGCAGCTCTTCCCTGAGGACTGCCAGGGCAAAGAGGTCTGTGGACTTTACGGGGCCCACAGCCTCTCATTCTTCTTCCTGGCCTTGTGGTTTAACAGGTTCAACCTGTTTGGAAGGGTGGTGATTTCCCCCTCCTCTGTCCCAGTGGGGGCAGAAGCTTGGTGGAGCACCATCTGAACCACCCAGTCTGCTGACTTCCCCCGACACCAGCAAAGGGAGCAGTGTACCCGTTGGGGTGGAGGTGGGGTCAGCTCCAGGGGTGGTAGGGCAGAGCACAGGGTGGGCCTGTGCAGGGTCCCGCTCATGGTTTTCTGCTGGTCAGTGGGACACTGCTTCAACCCCCTCTGTGTTGGGACCACAAGGATGGGCATTCTCTGGGGGTGCTGGAGGATACCAATTGGGCACCATGGTGGTATTAGTACTCTCCCCAGAGCTCTTCCCTGTTGGAGCTCACTGGGGTGAACCCCAGGGCTCCCATCTCCCCCATGTCATTGAAGGGGGAGGTCTCTACCACCAAACCTGCCCCTGGGGTAGCTGCATTGGGACACCCCACTCCCTCCCCTCTTCTGTCTGCTTTCCCCCCAGAGCCCCTGTTGGGGGCTGAGGCACAGGGAACCCTGAGCTTGCAGTGAGGCTGGGTGCTGCAGCTGGGGTGCCAGGAGTGCTGATAGGGGGGGCACCTGTCTCCAGTGGGGTTCTTTGGTGCCCCCTGTGCTGACTTAGGGGACACTCCTGGCATAAGTGTCCCGGTGTGTGGCATGGAAGCTGCATGCCCGAATGCAGCACCTCAGGTCCCCCACCACATAGAAAACTGGAATGAGGAACCCCTGGAAGGGGACCCTGAGGCTTCCCCACAGTGGGCCGCACATTAAGGTGCTTTGGGGCAGGCCTTTGCCCTTCCCACCCCCAGGTGTGGAGGAGATTCCCAAGAAGCCCTTCCTCTTGCCCCTTCCCTGGGTCTCTTGTGAGGAGGGGCGGGGCGGGGAAGAGAGTCTGATCCATGGGAGCCCCCTAGCTCTCCTGGCTCCACCTCTTTTGTTGCCAGCCCTCAGGAGACCCCTGCCCACCTACACGAGGGAGTGGGGATGACATGGGGAGGGAAGGGAAGGGGAAGCCATGGGACTCCCCCTCCACTTGGCAGGGGGGTTGAAAGGGTCAGGAAGGATTGGGCAGGTGCCTCCTCCTGGCTGCATTATGGGGTGAAGTGGGGTGTATTGTGTTGTAGGGGTGGGGGCTGGCTTGTGCTGGGGCAGCAGAGGCAGGAGAGTAGGGGGAGGGGCAGTATGTGGATGAGGGGAGGCTGGGGCCAGGGAGCACACACACACAGGCACAGGAGGGTGGGAGGAAGCACACTGCTGTGGAGTGGGGCACAGAACTCACCACAGCAGGGAGGATGATGGGGGTGGGGGCTGCCAAGGCAGCTGGAGCATTGGAGGGGCCCTACTGGCACTGTAGGGTCCTCTTAGGCCGCTGCCATTGGTAATAGCATTGGAGGGGCCCCCCTAGGACTGAGGGGCTCCCTGGCCTGCACGACAGCCAACAGGGACTGGGATGGATGCTAGAAAATCGGAAACAGGTGTGTGGAGGGGTAGCCCCCCAGTCTCCCTCACACACCCCCTCGCAATGTGTGGGGGAGGGCAGGGGGAGCCAGCCACAGTGGCAGTGGTCCAGAGGCCAGCCCAGGGGGAGCAGGTAGGGACTGGCCCTGTGCAGAGCTGGCAGGAGCTGTCTCCGACAGGGCTGGATTACTGCACAGGCAAACTAGGGCCCTAAGTGAAGAAGGGGCCCCCATTTTGTTTATTTTACATATTCGAATTATTATGTGAAAAAGTAATGTAAATATATTATTAAGTAGGGGCCGTAACAGGGAAGAGAACTTCTGACCTGTTATGATGCATGTGCCATGAATACTTACTGGGATCCTGCAGCACAAGGCACTAGAGTGATGACATCATTACACAGCGGCTCACTGCTGGGAGTCTCCCGCACCTGTGGAGAGAGTTTAGTAAATTACTGGAAATTGAAACAGCGGGGACCAGTCAAAAAGACTACTGTCAGTAAGCCTCAACCCCTGGAAGGCGACAGAAGATGAGTGAGAGCAGCTGATGAAGGTTGCGGAAACCTGTGCAGAGGCGTAGGACCTAACCGACAGCAGCTTGGGAGAGGAAAGCTGCTATTCAGGAAAGCAAAGGTAACTTACCTGCCAGAGATACAGTGAGACCTCTCCTGGGAGCTGGTTAGATTGAGAACCATGAAAACTGAGAGTCGGGAGCCACGAGAGACTAAGATAAAAAGAAAAATAGACTGTTAAGATAAACTGGGCCAGGGGTTTTCAGACTTTTTGGATCATTGTATCCCCTGGTGGCTGGATGCGGGGCAGCATACCCCTGGCCATCAAGCCGGGAGTGGGGCTGGGGGAAATGGCATTCGGCCAGAGGTTGAGCAGGGGATGGGAGGGGGGGTGGCATGCAGCTGTGCGAGCTTCCCCAGCCACCCCCCCCACCCGGCCAGGTGGGCAGCGCCTGCATGGGATGGTGCTCTGTCCCCACCCACCCACATGTACCTCCTGGGGCCTTCTCAAGTACTCCCAGTGGTACATGTACCCTTGGTTGACAACTCCTGAACTAGGCAGCTGCCTGTTTGCTGATTACAAAGACTTTATATAACATGTATATAGACTCTAAATGACTGTAAGTCTATAGTAACATACTGTGAATGTGACTTTAGTGGGGAAAAGGAGTTATGCTAAGGCTTTTAGCCATAGTCCAGGCCTTCCTAGAACTAAGCAACAAAATTAAACCTTCTGGGCACTGGGAGATGCGAGTGCTGTGACTGGACACTAGGCAAGTAAGAGACAACAGGTTCCCTATAAGGAATGTGGCTGGCACAGTGCCGGAGGACTGGTGCACCATATAAAGAATGCTTGGCACAGAGCCAGGGGATTGGACAATTTGGGATGAGAAAAATTAAAAAGAGTGATAGACAAACAAAGGAACACTGTGTTCTGTGTTGCTACCCTGGGGAGACAGTGACCACAACAAAACCAAACAAAACCCAAAACAACACCCCCCCTGAAAAAACCTGTGTAAGTGTTGCATTATTTATAACTGCAGAAAAGACATATCCCAATACATGCAATTAAAAAAAAATGATAGCACTGTTCAGCTGAAGAGCCATTTGTGGCACAGGAACTGTAGTCCAAGTATTGCTGGGAAAGAACTCTTTGAATCTTTATAGGGCAGGGGTTCCTCCCTAGGCATGAAATGTAATGTAAGAGAAAGCACAAATTTCCTTCCTTGAAAATTTAGCAAGTAAGCAATGGAGCTTGGCAGAATAAACCAACTGCAATTGCCAGACCAAAAAATGGTCACAGTAATCCAGAAATAACTTGATGAGAGCCTCTACTTGATTACAGCTTAGGTCCACCCAGAAAAATGTTCAGCACTCTGAACCCAAATCAGGGTTGTCCAACTTCGGAGCAGTGAGGGGGCCACATGCCCTGTGGTCTACAGGCCCTTGGGTTCCATGTCCTCCTGGTATCCTCCCCATTAGACAGACAAACTATCTTCACTCTTACTTTGTGATCAAACGTGGGCAGCCCAGCTCTTCTTCTGGATGTGCATACAGCCACTTTTCCTGGTCATGCTCGCTGTCTGACCCCTCCTTCCCTAGCTGTGTGAAGCGTGCAAGCAGCACAGACCCCTCTTTGGGCCCCTTCTCACTGCACCTCTCCATCTCTGGGAATGGGAGAAGGAAGAAGCTGAAGGAGAAAAAGAGGAAGCCTGGAGACCCCTGCTGCTGTAGCAGCAGAAACAATGTGAGGAGTGGTAGCTAGGTGGGAATCCCACATTAACCCCTCATGGGCCACATGGGGACAGAATGCTATCCAGCCTCATCTCTACCTAGGTCCTTGAAAAATGTCTAGTTGGTCAATTTACATCCATTGTTAATGATCTTGTGCCAGCAAAGTTTTGGTGGTAGTATGCCATTTAAGTAGATCTATACTAAGAAAACTGACAAAACTGAAACAGAGCTTATGGATCTGGGTGCTAGGCTGAACATCTTAATTGCTGATCATATCCTGGACTTTAATAGAAGAGAAGCTGACAAAGAAGAAATAGAAAACATTAATCCGTTGCTCTTTGGCTTTTCAGCATGACCACTTTCACTGCTGGGAAATAAAGTTCACATAAATGTGGTTTACAGACCCCCAGCTTCACATAAAGCTCAGTGTCAGAGATAACCAAAGCACACAAAACTTAGTGGCAACTACTCCTATACAAGCATCCAAGTTTTCTGAGTATCTTCCAGCTTTAAGATGCTTCCCCATCCATGTCCATCTGTTCAATATTTCATTTAGACAGATCAGTGCTGAGTGGATAGTGATCAAGTGTTGAAAGCTGCTTAATGGCTACAGATAGCTTGGTCTAGCTTGATAACTTACACTTATACAATGTTTTTTACCTAGCAACTCCATCCATTAACTGCAGCAATTCACCAAATTGTGCTAATTAACACAATGTTACTGGTACATTCAAGATCTTAAAATAATGTGATGTTTAATTCAACATTGCAAACATTTGCCTCTTTCAGTTTTAACCAATCAATGCCAATAGTAAACAAAAATGTCACAAGATGCAGTCTTGATAAACACCTGTGAAGATAGGAAATCACACCTTGTATTTACCATTAACCCAAAAACAGCTTTACATTCCACCATAAAAAACTCTTCTATATATAATACAACTATCCCACAGACAGTTCATGAGAACCCACAATCTTGCTTTTCGCATTGAATCAAAGGCCTGATAGAAGTCCACAAGAAATTCAATACATTGTTTCATAGTTTCATAGTAGCTAGAGTCGGAAGGGACCTAGGTAGATCATCTAGTCCGACCCCCTGCCTTGGCAGGAAAGAGCACC
>NW_017728937.1:5991947-6011042 GCF_001723895.1 Crocodylus porosus | reverse complement strand
ACTCTTTCCATATCGTCCATGTCTCTCTTGAAGTGTGGCGCCCAGAACTGGACGCAGTACTCCAGCTGTGGCCTGACCAGTGCCGCATAGAGGGGAAGGATCAGGCAGCTTTTAAAGCGAGACAAAAGAAGAGCATCTGAAGGAAGAAGAGGGCTAGGCTCCTGGGCAATCCATCAAATCTGAAGCTTGTGGTGGAGAAAACTGATTGGTTTTTTGATATATGTGGGAAATTAATTCAACTGAATAAACTCCAGTGCAGTTTACACTTGCTCCCAGGACTGCAGCATAGAGCTGAGGTGGAGCAGCCCCAACTGGCAGGGAGCCACAGGGGTCAGCCTGACAGCCTGGGGCTGCTCCGACCTGGCTCAATGTGCTGCAGAGGGGTTGGATGGGGCACAGCAGTGCTTCAATGCAGGGCTAGCCAGAAGGCAGCCCCTGCACTGAAGCACCCTTGTATCCCAGCCAGCCCTGTCAGCATCTACACGTGTGTTGCAGCATACTAAATGCTGCCATAGGATAATACTTGTGTTGTCAAGTACTAACCTATAGTGTTTATTGGTTTATTGCAGCCGAATAGGGACATATGTGTTGGTGCTGAGACTTAAGATAATCAGGCAACTCCACACTAAACATCTCATGTAGGCATACCCCGCTTGCTGCATTTCCCTTTGGATGCCTTCTTGATTAAGGCCTAACTTTGCTTAGTCTGAAAAGCAATAAGCAAGCCATGGATTCAGCTTTTGAAATAAAGAAGTAGTGCTTTTCCTTTTCGGCTAATGGCTGAGATGTGCCAAAGCTACAGCTTGCTCTCCTGGGGTATTTTACAAACCGGAATATCTTATTCATGCAATCATAACGAACCTTTTACTATCAAATGGAAGATCTTCCACATTGTTTTGTTGCCAGAGCATCGCTGCAGTTGAGGTTTGTCCACTGGTTTTTCCAAGTGCTCTCAAACTCCCATGCTTCTCCAGATTTCAGGAAAATGATGGGATACTCATCAACAGCTAATGGGGCAGAGTAAGTAGAGAGCATTTGATGTCCTTTGGTCAGGAGGTACCCGAGTTACAAGCCCCCTAATAATAAGCTCAGTGTCCAAACTGAACAGCCTATTGGATTAGAACAGTTAAGGCAAACCAATTTCTCTAGCCAAGGACACAAGGAGCGATGTGACTACCATTACATCTGAACACCTTTGCATCCACTGCCTGACAACAAGGTGCTCCTTTACTCTTTGGTTTGATCATAGGAAGCATTGCTGGCAGAACAAGACTCCTTAAATACTAATGCCACCAGTCCTCAGTCTGTTACAAACATATGAAAATATTATGACCAACAGTCAGATCGATCACCATATTTGGGATCAGAAAGGAATTTTCCCGCACAGTCAGATCGGTACAGGGTGCAGGGCTTTACCTTCTTCTGTAGTCAGGGGTGTTTCCCTCTTTCTCAGATCTCTCCAGCATATTTTAACAGCCTTCGCAGCACCGGGACATTGTCCACTGTTGTCCCCCTGCTTTACCTGTGGCAGGTTAGGGTTCTATGCCTTGTAGTTGTGCAACAGGGTTGATTTGTGTAGTTTTAGTAAAAAGTTAGACCAGGATTTGTATGGGATGGTTTGAAGAGGGATGATCCTACCTTAAACAGCTGGTTGGACAGTTGATCTCTGGAGATCTCTACTTTTCTATGACTCTATGAATAAAATAAGCCAGTCATAATATTTTCAGGTGAGTCTTCCAGTTTAAGGCAGTTTAAGGTTCTGGGCCAATAAAATCTACAGCATGGACTGCATGGAAAAATAGACTTACAGCTATTTTAAAATATCTAGATTTTTTTTTTTTTATTGCACTTACAGACAGTGCACACCTACAAATCCTATCATTTTACTGACTGTACTGCTTGCACAGTGGTTTAAGATTGCACATTTTGCCACTTGAATCCTTTTCTCTGCCATATGGCATTCCACACACATGAATGATCCAGGCTGCATTTTGCTTACTGTTTGGTGCCACTACGCAAACCATAGCTAAATACTTTATAAGCTAGATGCTTGTAGTTATGTGCTATAACATGAACTAGACCTAAAATAACACCTACACTTTGACCTGTAGGAAAATGAGTATTGCTCTACTGGAGGAGAAATTAGTCAAATGCTAGGGCTCAGCACTGGGGCTAATAACCATCGACAATGAAGTTACGTTTATTCCTGAGAAAACTTGGATGGGAGAAATATTAGCACACATAATTAGAGCAGCATAAATAACTGATTTGTTAGCAATTCTGAGAAAGAAACAAGAAAAACTCGTTTGGGGTCAACCTGAAACGAAATAACATTCAAAATATTTTCTGAAGGAAAAAGTTGGAAAAAACTGTTTCAGGTTAAACAAAACATTCAGCCCAAACTAAACCAATTTGAGGGGTTTTTTTTAACTTCATAAATATAAAACTGAATTAAATTTCTAAATGAACACAAAATTAAGTATTTGTAATAGTTCATATAATTTCTTTTTCAAAAAAGAGTTAATGCTGTTTTTGACTGATTAGGATTCAGCTAAACAAACATAAATTTGCAAAATGTTTTGGTAAACCAAGAACTGCATTTTGGCTCAAAAAAATTAGCTGAAAATTTGTCAGCTAGTCCAATTGATAATGTGCTTATTGTACCATTAAGGAAAAATTGTCATCTTATGAAAAGACACAGAAACCCAGTACTGCATTTAGAGTACCCTTACATGGCGGACAGGGGGTGCCAAATCCATGAACCTGCATCTGGCCAGCAGGCTTGGCCGATGCACACAGCTTACCGAGAGGGCTACTCCTGTTGCAGCTGCAGCCAGTTTGGTGCTGCTCGGCTCCCCTTGCTTCTGGCATTGGCCCTTCTGCTCCTGCTGTGCTGCACCAGGCAGGCTCCAGCTCCAGATCCTGGCTGCCTTCCACCCACTCGGCTGCCCAATTCAGCCAGAGCCCTGCACACTGGGGCAGGAGCCAGCCAGCTGAAGCTTCCTCCCCACCCAGAGTGACACAACAGGGGCTGCCACCGCCACTGGAGATAAGGGGAGCCAAGCAGCACTTGGGCAGCTGCACCAGGAGCAGTCTTGCTGGTAAGCTGTGCATGCTAACCTAGACTGAGGCTGGCGGGTGCAGGCAGAAGCATAGCACTGGCTGCCCCATGCAGCCTCAAGGAAACATCTCCAATAACACCAAGATGTGACAGGCGAGAACGAGGAAAAGTGGCCACACCAGGGGACCAGAGTAGGTAGGCAGATGCAGACCCACCACAAGGGAGCATCCAGTTGTCTCTGGAGGAGTACCCTGTTACAACAACAATCAGAAAAGCCCAGAAGCAGGCGAGATACTCACAGCAGAGTTTAGGCGTAGCTGCTCCTATATTACCCCTGGCCAATGCTTATCTCAAATGAAGGAGAGTCCGCAACTGGGATAATTTGAAATTCTCTCTGGAGAGAGTATGCAAGGAGGGGAAGATAATGTGTATGTGTGTGTGTGTGGGGGGGGGGGTTGCTGTACCTGGAAAAAAATCAATGTCTTTCCACACATTTGCCATTAGGTGGTTTCTTATAAAATTAATCTTTACTCAAACACCTTTCACCTGGGATTTCCAGATACTGTTTGAGTAAAATCATACTACTGATTTCATTCAAAGCCAAGATCTACTATACATCTGATGTTATCAGTAAGGGGTAACCAACTAAATGGATCGTCAATTTTTCTGTCTAAGCAGGTTACTGTTTTTTTCAGAGTCAGCCTAAGTTTCAGTTAAAGCAACAGCTTCAGTGTTTTCATTTTCATCCAGCCCTGTATAGTAACTGTAATCTTTTAGGATCATAGAAAAGTAGAGTTGGGAGGGACCTCAGGAGGCCATCTAGTTCAACCTTCTGCTCAGAGCAGGACCATCCCCAAATATATCATCCCAGCCAAGGCTTTGTTCAGCGAGGCCTTGAAAACCTCCAAGGATGGAGATTCTACCACCTCTCTGGGTAACCTGTTCCAGTGTTTTACTACTCTCCTAGTGAGAAAGTTCTTCCTAATACCTAACCTAAACTTCCCTTGCTGCAACTTGAGACCACTGCTCTTTGTTATGTCATCTGCCACCACTAATGTGAGAAGGGGCTGGCTCAGGGCCATGTCTCAACATTGGCCCACCCACCTGTCTCTGGGGCAGTCCACCCAGTCTCTCCTGCCATGACTTGTTGTACAAATAAGTAGTGTAAGAATGTGGAAGGCTGCCCATTTAATGCCCTGATGCCTAGGGTGATATACACAGCTCCAACCTTCCCTATACCATGTCCCATGTCTTGCAGATGGCATCTACTACGTGACCTCAGCCCCACACTGGGTTCCAAAATCTGGTGTTCGGACACCAACCTGGATCCCCCCTCTCAGGCAGTCTACTCTGCCTTCATTCTGGGCTATCAAGCTCCCTGAACCCTTCTGCCTCTCAGCAGTGGCCCCCTCTTTGGGACCTCTGGCTACGCAGGCCTGAGCCAGGCCCCTGGCTCTTGGCGTCCCTCATGGTGGGCACTCTGGCCCTTTTGATCCTTCTGGTCCTGGTTCCAGCACTGACCAGTCAAGGGTCCCTCTAGTCAGTGGCCAACTGCCAACTGGGATGGGGAGGAGGTCCCCCAGAGGCTGATGGCCACCACCAGTGAAAGTACCGGCAGCAAAACCAGAAGTGCCGCTGGCACTTCTCTTAGGCAGGGTATGGCCAATCTTACGGGGTGCATGTGCACCCACATGCATCCCCTATGCGTTGCCAGTGCCTAGGGCATTCCACTTAATACCAGCTGCCAAACAGACATTGACCCATTGATTACCACCCTCTGAGCCCAATGATCCAGGATGTTTTCTATCCACCTTACAGTCCGTTCATTCAGCCCATGCTTCCTTAGTTTGCCTGCGAGTACATTGTGGGAGATATCAAAAGCCTTCCTAAAAATCAAGGTGCACCATATCCACTGGTCTCCCACATCCACAGAGCGAGTCACCTCATCATGGAAGGCAATCAGATTGGTCAGGCATGACTTGCCCTTGGTGAATCCATGCTGTTTTGCCTGGGATGATGTGTTTAAATGGTTGTCATTCTCTGCTATTGCCCCTTCAGGGTCAACTTCATTTTCACTTAAACAAAGTTTTTTGATGTTTTCAACTCTCATCCAAATCTGAGCAATCACTGTTATCCTCTGCTTGGCTAGGCATCTCATTGTTAGGCCTAAACTGCTGTTCTGCTGATGCTGAAATCCAGTATTTTAAATTGTTTACAAGTTTCTTATTTTCTTCTGCTCTTTTTTCCCAGCTTTTTTGTTTGCACACCTGACTTTTTCTTTGGCCCCATGTCAAAAAGCAGAAACTATTCCCAGTTAGCAGTTAAAAATACAGTAAATTTGCTATACATTTTAATGCGTTGTGTATCACAGCAGTCTGACACTTATTTCACAATATTAAAAAAAACGGGGAATTTGCTTACCTGTATTAAAATAGCCTGAAATGTTATAACTCTGATCAAACATGACACATAGTTATTTGACAGGTAAGTATAATATTGTTTCACTGACTTACACAACAATAACAATAACTGGGAACTACACATGTGTTAATTCAGTGCTGCAAACATTTAAATTAAAAAAAAAAAATTGCTACCTGACTGTTGAAACTGTTCTAATACCAATCTTGATGCTTTCCCCACAGGGAGCGTAGGAGAGCAGCAAAGCAGCCTGTGGTCGTGCAGGGTGGAGGTGCCACTCAGGTGCCAGGTTCCCGAATTCCCAACACGATAAGTTCAGAAAATAAATTAAGGATTTGTGTGTGCGCGGAATGTAATTAACGTAATGCCCTGCATTTACCTGCATCCAAGGTGACCGATTTAAGATGACCCCCCCCGCCCCCTAGTTAGACATGGAACAATATAAATGTGCCCCTGCCCCCGGGCTCCCTGGGGCACTCGCCTGCCCCCCCACTGCCCGCCCCACGCGGTGGCTTTGGCTCTTGCTCCAGCCGCAACCCAGGTCGCAGCCCACGCTGGCTCTGGCCCCAGCCCAGTATCTGCGGCAGCTGGAGCCGCATCCCCTGTGCCGCCGGGTGCCCCCGTCCCGGCCACATCTGTCACACAGGACAGCCCAGCCCCAGCAGCACTGCCCCGGGGGGGGCTGAGCCCTGCGAGACCAAACCCCGCCCCCTCAGGCCCCGCCCCGCCAGGCCAGGCCCCGCCCCTCGCGGAAGGGCGCGGGCGGCGGCCTGAGGGGAGGCGGAGGCGGCGGCGGCAGCGCCATGTGTGGGGGCTGCGTGGGCACGGAGTACCCGGCCCGGGTAAGGACGGGCCGTGGCGGGCGCTTGGGTCCTGCCTGGGCCTGGAGGCCGGGCGTTGGGCTTAGGGCGCCGTACAGCTCGGGGGCTTGCGGCTAAGACTGTCTTGGATGCAGAGTGGGGGCAGGCCTTAGCCCTCAGTCCGCCTTGATGTGGCTGAGCAGCCGGAGTGAGCCTCTCTGTGGGGCTGGAGTGCGAGGGGCCGTGGATGAGGTGGGATCCTGCTGGTGAGCCAGCCGCACTGCTGCCCAGCAGGTTCCCCATCATATTGGCCAGGCTGGTGTTGAACTCCCTGTTGAGGACACCTAGATGTATTGTCTTGGGGGACTGAAGTGTCTCTGCTGACTCTTCAGGGCTGGAACTAGGCTTCATGGCCTCTATGATGACCACAGGGCTGTCCAGCATAGTAACCGGGCTGACCCATGAGGCTCATGTTCAACCTAATGTTTTCCATCTGCTGAGATACAGGAGCTCCAATTACTGGGGGGTGTCATCAAAAATCTGTCATGGTTGGACCGTTACTTCCTAGAAGTGCAAATCTCTGTCTTCTGTTGCGCCTGTCAGGATGGTGGACTTGGCTAGCCCACCCCCGGAGACTCAAGGAGCTAGTGGGTTTCCAGAGCCGGCTGTTCTGATCTGTGGAATAACTCTCTGACCTTGGTCATAGCTACAGGAGAACCCAAGCATTCATTCTTACTGTTGCAGTGGGACAAGTCGCCCTGTACACTGGGAAACAAGCAGCTTAAACAGGAGGGTAGATGGCTAGAGCATAGGTGGCCCTCAGCTCATGCCAGAACTGACTGATTACTGTCTTTTTTTAAAGAGCTGTGGCAGGTCAGTGGCAAAGGCAAAGAATCTTTTCTTCTCCACTGCCATTGCATCTGCAAACTGTCATCCCTGGAATTGTTCTGGGTGGTGAATGATGTGATTAATACAGCTTATTTGCCAGGAAGCCATGTCTTCAGACTGCCTACTTTGCAGACAGAATTGTCAGTATCTGGCACAGCTTGGGGACCATCACTTTTGCTGCAGAATCAGTCTGAGGTCGAGGCAGACTGGTCTTGTCCTGTTGATATGAATCATGTTGCTATCACTCACTATGTGCTTTGGAGGATGAGGGTGACCAATTGTGAACTAGACCTTTGGTTTGTAAAAACTAGCATGGAGAGACTAGTGAGGGTTGTCAGTGCCTCCTTTCAGGATGGCAGGGTACTAGATGTTCTCAAGTCTTCACTTGTCTGGTTCTTGCACAAGAAGCTATCACTTGACACTGACTCTCCAGTCCAGCCACTTATTGCCCTGTCTCTGACCTCCACTCTTTGGGGCAGGTCTTTGAATGGCATCCCTGTATGTATCTGGATGACATGAGATTCCTGAACACTCAAGAGTCTGGGTTTCATCTTGAGTACAGTGTGGAGACTGACTTCATGGCCTTGGTTAATGATCTTGGCTTTGAGATTGACAGGGAAAATTGTACCTTTGATACAGCTGGCCATGAGTTATCGGGTTCTGGTAAAGGGTTTACATGACCTACTGGGAACTTGCAGGATTACTCTAAATGGGTTCTGCTCTTCCCTAGCAGGGTGGTGATGGTCAAATGTATGTCATGCCCTGCAGAATCCTTCCCATGAGGTCTCTAGGGGGTCCATTTTGTTATACTTCTTGTTCCGTGTGTATGAGGCCACTGTGTGAGATAGTACAGAGATATTTGGAGTGAGGTATCATCCATATGCTGATGATACCCATTGGACCCAGGCTTTGCAAACTCAGTCCTTTTCTAGTGCCTGGCTGCAGTTGTACACTGGATGTGGGTGAACCAATTGAAATTGAATCCAGACAAGACAGAAGTGATGGTGGCTGTTAGATTCAAAGATGTGGGTTTTCCAGAAAAATTTGAATTGGAATTTTTTCCAGTGCCCCAAATAGACTGTGATCTGATTTAGCATGTTTATTTGACAACAATGATTTTATTAGAATACTTGTAAAAATGTAAAGACAATACACAATAGCTTATACTTCCCCTATATTCTTTGTGTAAAATTTAAGAAAAAAAAATGAAGGCACTGAAAACTGTTGACACACTAATTTTAGCACACCCAAAGAACTGTGCATGATATGCTGTGGTTGTCCGCTCATCTACTTCAACAGAATTGAACTCTCTTCCACTGAAGTCATTGTGGCACCTCTGGTTTCACTGTCACTATCTGTAGAATCACTTGCACTATTTATTAGTGCCATTTCAGAATCAGATTGAGGCAAATCTGATTCAGAACTACTTGAACCACATTCTCTTTTGCTAAAGGATGGTTTTACCAATGAGTCTATGGGCAAGGGCAACTTATCATCACACTGAATCTTCTTCACTAATTGTAAAGCAAGAGATTTTGAGAAATAGAAACAAGTTTAGCAATGCGTTCATTTACTAGTTTATTCCTCTTTTTTTGTCTTGATTGAGCTGAAAGCCTTCCCGTTCTGTTCATAGGAAGCTGCTGTTGGTGGGATGCTTAGGATCCTTAGAGCAATCGTGGACAACAGTCGGGTGTTACAGTATCCCTTCCACCATGGGAGAGGAGACATATTCTTTGCTGCCCACCAAATGATATCTTTGCTCCAAAGTTTTTTCTTTCGTGCAGTACTTGGCAGTGTCTGCCATCACAGCTATTTTGTTGTTGGGGACATTCTTAGCTACTTCCATAATTGTACTGAGAGCAGTAGATACTTCATCTTATGATAAATGTTGTCCTCTGTGTTGAGGATCCAAAAGGTTTGCTGCCAGACGAATTGGATGAGAGCAAAACTTAGATCTCTTAATAAACATTTGTTTTACTTCTCCTTTTTTGGATAGAGGTGAAGAAGGCAAAAGCTCAGTTAGATTTTCATTCATTTGTCTGAATATCTCTGGAATATTTGAACGTCTTGGTGCATCTCCCTCAAGTTTCTTGATAGCCACTGAAACTGGTAGTAGCAAATTGAATGCTTCTTGAACTCGAACCTAGAACGCATCATTGTTGAGACTGCTTCCGAATGTTCATGGGAATAATCTGGGATACTGCGTCATCTATTGAAGCACACTGCAAACAGTTCTTTGTGCACAGCAAACTATGTAATCACTTTGTAGCTGAGCCCCATCTAGTTTCTCATGGCAATAAAAGTGCACTTTCCTTCCCCTGCTTCTCTTTCTGTAATTTCTTTACAGCCTGATTAGCAACACGATGTTTGTTGAATACCTTCACAATCACTTTGTAGTTTGCCAATATTGTCTTCATTGTATTCACACTTACTATGCCCTTTGCCAGAAGATTCATCCCTTGAGCAAGACAGCCAAATACTATTAAATGAGGATACTTTGCCTTTAATATTTGCTATGCAGCTTTCATGTTACTCGCATGATCAGTTACAAGGGCTTGTACCCTGGAGGGACCTGCACTTTCTGTCTCTTCACTCAGTAATTTGGCTATGTATTCACCTGTAGGATGAGAAGATTTGATAACAGTTGCTTTCAGGAATATTGGTTCAGGTGTTGCTAACAATGTTCAATAAAAGATTTTCTTGTACATCAGTTCATCCATCTGACATCAGTCAGTGATTCTGCTTGACCTTCACTATAATGATGCCACACACTAGATTTTTTTCTGATTAGGCATTATTATGACTACTTCAAACCAAAAGCACTAAAAAGCTAACAGATCTTATAAAAACACTTCCAGCTTCCCCAGCTCAAGAAAAGAAATGAGATAATGTTCTGTGTGTTTGCTGAACTGAAAGTGAAACAAAAATGAATCACAATTTTAGTTTTGGTTTTGCTTTCACTTGCGGTCCTGATATGAAATAAGAATTTTAGCTTTGATTTTGATTTGACCTGCACAGCCAATTAAGTGAATTCATAACTTGATTTTTAGTTTGGATTATTATGTGAGTGTGTTTACCCTCCTGTTTACAAATCAATAAAACATAGATGTTCTGTCTTACACATTTCCTAGGGATAATCACCTGAAAAACATTCATTACAACTTTGAAACTACCAAGCTTGCTTAGTATTGTATTGGCATCCATTCATTGTTACTAATGAATTTTATGAAACAGTGAATTTTTAGAAATAGAAAATTTCCCATGGAAAAATAAAGCACTGGAAAATTTTCCACCCCACATCTCTGATTAGACTGCTTGATTTGGGTGGGAAGATTGGGAAATCTATCATTGATGAGGTTTAGCATCTCTTTGTCACTCAGTTTTGAAGTGTTGGGGTGCTCCTGGATCCTCTGCTGCACCTGGATCTTCAGATAGAAGCCGTAGTGGCTAGGAGTGCCTTTGACCAATTCTGTCTAATGAAAGGTCTGCATCCCTTTCTTTCAGACTCTGATCTGGCTACCATCATCCATGTCTTTGTAACGTCAAGGCTATAGACTACTGTAATGTGCTTGCCATTGGTTGGTTGTGAAGACAATCTAGAACAGGGATGGGGAGCTGTCATGGGGCAGGTCAGCATCCTGTTCCTGCCCACTGCACAAAAACTCACCAAAACTCCCTATGTGGGATGGGGCCCCAGGCAGAGGTGTTTAGGAGCAGGATGGGCAGGCAAGGCTGGGATCACAGGGCAGGGTTGTAGGGCAGTGACAGTGCGAAGCCAGGACCAGGTCAGAGCCACGATTCACTGCCCTTAAGCCCCTTTGAGTGTGGGTTCTGCGGACAGGGATGTGCAGGGGGTGGATTTCAGCTCTGCCCTGCTCCGGTCCTGTGCTGTCACTGCCCCATGGTAGTGGCCTTAGACACAGCTCCCTGCCCACGTGGCTGGGGTGCTGGCCCCCAGCCCAAGATGCAGTGTGTGGCTGGGCAGGGGTCTGGGGCTGGGGCAGTGGGACAGTGACAACATGGGACCAGGGCAGAGCTAGAAGTTGCCACTGGGTCTTGTTGGGAGGCTGCAGCACCCATGAGGAGGTGAGGAGGGCTGCAAGCCCTGCTGGGGAGGAGAGGCAGGGGATGGCCACGTGTCACTGCCAAGTGGGGGAAACAGCCTCCCGCTCCCTTCCCCTGGCCTGGGTTATGCAGCCCACAGGTGGGGGAGGGAAAGGTGTAGACCCAGTGGTCACATCACTTGGGACAACAGCTGTACTCTCTCTGCCATCTACTTGGAAGCTGCGGCCAGGACCGGGCTGGGAGGTGGGTGGTGCTGGGAACCCCTGTCCTGTGTCAGCCTGCAGTTCCCCCAGGATTCCTGTGTGGTGGCAGCAGCCTCCAGCCCTGTCAGCTCAGCACAGGGCATAGCAGCACAGAGTGGAGTGGCAGTGGTGGCAGCAGGAGCAGGTGGGAGACCTGGTGTGGATGTTGCATCCAGGACCGGGGACTGGTCTCCATGGAGGTTGGCCAGGAGCACGTGAACAGGATGGGACCAGCCTCATGGGCCATGACGTGGGCTGCCCTTGCCCCTGGGCTGATGGTGTTAAGGGACCTGCTGCAGGCTGGGCAATATCACTCTGCAGGCCATAATTTGCTCACCCTGATCTAGAAACTGCAACAGGTGCAGAATGGGATGCCCTGCCTTCTGACAGGGGTGGGTCACCAGGAGTACATAACTCCCATTCTCCAGAGTCTGCACTGGCCCCAGTAGCTTTCTGGATGCAATTCAAGGTGTTGGTTTTGACTTATAAGGCTTTAAATGGTCTGGGCCTTATGTATTTAGAGAACTGTCTTCTCCCTTAAGCCCTGTGATCTTCTCTGAAGTCAGCCAAGAGCAACCTGCTGCAAGTACTATCAATGTGCCAAGTCTGCTTGGCAAAAATATGTGGGAGGTTATTCTCAGGCATTGCTTTTTAGCTCTGCAATTCTCTAGCCTCTTGACACCCACCAGCACCTGAGCCTGGACATCCTTCAGAAGTGCTTGGGCAGGCACTTAGTAAACAAAGCTAGACTGGGATATTGTTCTGTCGGGGTTCTGTTTCATTTTGATCCTCTGGTTGCTCCATAATTTGCTTTCTTCTCTTGCTTGTTCTCCTGTTTTATGAGTTATTCTCTTCTCTTACTATAAGCCACCCTTAGCCTTTGTTGGGAAGGGCAACATTGAATAAATAAATAAATAAAAATAATTAGAGATTTGAGAAGGCTTCATCATGAGACCAAGAAGATGAGACTGAGTGTTTAACTCAGGAGTGGGCACCTGCGAATTATGGGCCAAGCCCCGCCCAGGGCAGCCCTGGCCAGCATGCACAGCTTTCTAGCAGGGCTGTTCCAAGTGCAGCTGCAGCCACCTCTGTACTGCTGTTCCCTTCCCCTCCTATTCTTCTTCTGCCCCTGCTGTGCCACTCCAGGAGGAGGGGAAGCTCTGTGTGCTGGCTCCTGCTCCAACATGTAGCGCTTCAGCTCTCAGCCACTTCCACCTACTTAGCCATCAAGTGTGATGAGCAGCTATCTGTGGGCATCCAAGTGGGTGGAAAGTGGCCGGGAGTTGGAGCCCCTAGCATTGGGATAGGAACTGCCCTGCTGCAGCTTCCCCCACACCCGGAGTGGTGCAGCAGGGGCAGGGGGAGAAGGAGCCTCTGGAGGCAGGAGAGCTGAGCAGTACCTGCATAGCCGCGGCCGCACCGGGAGCGGCCCCATGGGGAAGCTGTGCACACTGGCAGGGACTGGGCCTAGGGCCAGTGGGTATGGCCGTGAATGTAGTACAGGCTGCCCCAGGTCAGAGTGGATGGGGCTTGGCCTCATGCAGCGTACCAGGGGGGCAGCTGTGGGCCAGATGGGGTGGGGGCCTGGAGTGCCCCTGCACTTGCACCGTCTGAGTTAGCTCTGCTGCATGTGCCCCATGCCCCTGCCTCCCTCCCTTCCCCTCCCCACTCACCCCCGATCAGCTTCCAGGACTTAGCATACTGGCAGCCTCCCACACATGTGCACACCCACCCCACACACTTCCTCGCACCCCCCCTACCCCCCCCACATCCCCTCCCACAAAATATACAAGAGTAAGACTTTATTTTGAGCTATGCAGTCCCCTTTATATGCACTATTCAAAAAAATCAGGACAAAATTATTTTTGAAATAAAATTAAAATTTAGTAGATATTTGGTTTTAGTATATGATTTATTTTCATCTATATTTTGTTAAAATGATATCTTCTGAAAGATTTTACGTGTGCAGCCCTCGACAGCTCATCAGAACTGTTAAGTGACCCTCTGGTTGAAATAATTGCCCACCCTGGTTTAACCCCTCGTTAATTTATCTCCTTGAATAGAGACATTTAAAAATATGAATGGTATAGAGGAGCTCCTCTCTTATGATTAAAGGGAACTTGGAAGAGCATTGAAAGACAGTATTAGGATGGAGCTTGATAAGGTTGCAGATAGGATTACATAATATAGTTACCAGCAATAGCAAGTAAACAGTCTCAACAACCCAGCAAACACCTTCCAGTCCTCTCTCTTTCTCTCTGTTGCTGCCTGTATATTTGTACTGAGTATATTAAATAGTAATAAAAGAAAACACCTTTATTGTGTGTAATCAGCCTGAAAGAAATTACTGCCACAGTGGGGCAAAGAGTTTCCCAGGGTTCAGAGCCTATCAATTAATGTGGAATATGAGATTGTATTACCTGTGACTCATTTTGTTAAAGTTTCAGAAGGGATATATAAACCTTTGTGCTAAGTACTTTGGTTAGTATGAAACAACTTTTCAGGGTAGGTTATTCCAAATTTGCAGTCAGGTGGGTAGGGCCTGCTGAGTCCCATTCTCCCTGAGAGTCACTGTTGATGTAGTACAGCCCTGTGTGTCCTCAGACTGCCCATGCAGGTTAAGCCTCTCTGTCACAGATGCCTAAATAGGGACCCTCTGCAAGAGAAAGCCATCAGGCATGAAGCTGTCTAACACCTAAGCAGCTGGGAGCCTCATACCCCACAGGCTACATGTCACATAGGCTGGACAGGGGTGAGCTGCAGGTTTCCTGAGCTATTCACCTGCATGGGTGCCCCCACTGCTGCAACATGACCCTCCCCCAGCCCATTGCTACACTCTGTGCCAATGAGGCCCTCACCTTCATCTCTCCGAGTCATGCCATGCTACCTTTCCTCCTGGAGCAGGAAGTGTAAGCAGGAGGGGTGGACTCTGACTGCTGTTGCAGCTGGAGTGATGGGGGAGAGTGGCAGCTGAGTGGGAGCCCAGGAGCTTCACCTTAACCCCTTGCAGGCCACATGCTGCTTGCAGGCTGCCAGTTGGAAAACCCTCATCTAGTATATCCATCAAGGAATCTGTGGTCGCCTCTCATCCACCAGTGCTGAGAACTGACAAGGCTGCGCCTGGGGCACCAGTCACCTACCCCCTTCTGCACCAGGGGGTGGTTCCCTTTGTCCTTACCTTACCATTCCAACTGGTCTTTTGCCATTGTGGGTGACTTGGAAACTGATAGCATCAATCAGCAGACATATAATTACTGCTGTCTCCCAATTTTGTAATTATTCTTGGGACCCTCCTTGGTCAGTTGGAGTTTGCACCTATTTCCTTGTGGAGTTTTGAAACGTGGGATCTCACCTCTGTACGAAAGTGTGGGCTGCTAAGGTGCTAGGTGTCATCTTGTGATGCCGTATCTTGATCTTGGCAGTGTAGCAAGTCTGGACTTGTAATTTCCTATGGCTAACAGCTCAACCTTTATCATGAAGGTGACAACAACCTTGGAGGATGCCATCCAACTGCCAATCAGTGCAGGGTTTTGAGAAGCCCTTCTTTTGATGTACGGCCAGAACTGTCAGTTCTACTCAATTTAATTTGGTGATGAACTGAATTGTGGGATAGGCAAGCATTGTAAATAGCACCACAAAGATTGTGAAGGTTGTATTTTTGTCTCTTGTCAATGTTCTAGGGTAACACCTGCCTGGAGAATGGGTCTTTCCTGCTGAACTTTGTGGCTTGTGCAGAGTGCAACAAGAGAGACTTTGTGCTGATTGCAAACAGAGCAACTGAGGAGGAGGATGGAGAAGAAATCATCACCTATGACCGTAAGGAGATTCCCTGTATATGAGCACTCAGGGGCTGTTGGCAGTTGGAAGCTGCCCTGTGGCGGGGGTGAGGCACAGTATTATATCTGATAGCAGGGGTAGTATTTCAGTAGTTGACTTGGAAAAGTTACCTGTTTGCCAGACAGTGATATGAAAGACTAGCCAATTGCCCATAAGCAATGACTGGGGGTGGAGGGGGGGAGGGCATGCAGGGTTGGAGCCCCGTGGCCCCCTCCTGGGCCTGCTCCCCCTTAACCTCCTGCTGCTTGGGGTCTGGGCCCACTCCCCACCCTCCCTGCTGCAATGGCAGGGGGAGGGGAGGAGTGGGCCCGGCCTGATGCAGGGGAGGACCGGGCCTGAGGGTAGGGAGAAGCCTGGCTGCCACGGCAGGGGGAGCAGTGGGCCCAGGCTGACCCAGTGGGGGAACAGGAGGAGTGGGCTTGGAGCCTACGGTGGGGTGGGGGAGAAGAGCGGGGTTGGGGCCAAGTGGGCCCAGGCCCGAGTGGGAGAGGAGGCTCAAGCCCAAGCCAGGGGAGAAGCAGGCCCGCCATGGCAGTGGGGGGAGCAGTGGGCCCGGTCTGACATGGCAGCAGCTGGGGGAAGAGAGGAGTGAGTCTCTTCCCGCCCCCCATTGGCTCCAAGCCCACTCCTCCTGTTTTCCCAGGTTGGCCTGGGCACACTGCTCCCCCTGCCGCGGCTTCTCCCCTGGCTCGGGCTTGGTCCTCCTCCTCCCCCATGTGGGGCCTGGGCCCACTCTTCTCTCCCCCCCGCCCCTTGCTGCCATGGAGTGCCTGTTATTCCCTCAACCTGTGTGGTGCCTGCCCCCACCCCCGCCACTGCGTCGCCCCACGTTGGACCTTGCAGGTGGTGATGACAGAAGGGGGGAGGGGCAGGCCAAGGCCAGAGCCAGTGGCCTTGCCTCCCCTGCAGCATCCTGCCCCTGCTCCCCGCCCCTCTGCTGCTGCCACTGTCACCTGCAAGGAATAAGGGCAGGGGTGAGACCAGCTCCCGTGGCCTCGCTGCCACCCCCCACCCCTGCTCCAGCTTTGCCACCTGCTGGCCTTGCCCCCCCGTTCCATCTGCTCTGTTGCCCCTGCCTCCAGGGAGGAAGGGGTGGGGGGTGTTGAGGCCAGCTGTGCTGGCCTCGCCCCTCCATCCCGTGTCCCCACCATCACAAGCGGCACTCCTGCTGGAATGCTTGTTCGCACTCTGATTGTGTGTTTGTCAGCCAATCAGAGCACAAATAAAGCGCTATGGACAGACAGACAGACACACATAAGGTTTTATAATATTAGAAGAGATGAGGCCTCCCAAATGAGATCCAAGGTCATGCACTAAGGAGGAGTTCAGGATCCCATCCACAGGGATTCCTACCTTGCTGCTATCTTAGAATCTTACCCAAGGGCTTCGTCTTTTGTCAGAATCCAACTGGCAGGTATCTCAAGCTTTTTCTGCATACATGAACTACGTGGCTATAATTACACCAGTACTGTTGTTATATATGCTTGAATTAAAGCCTGGCAGATTCAAATTAGAAACAAATGTCTAACAGCAAAAGTGATTAATCACTTGATTGAGCTCTGTAGGGATGTGATGCATTTTCTATCTCTTGATGTCTTTGGAATCAGGCTGGGTGCTTTTCTGGAGGATCTGCTTTAGCTAGTCACAAGCTGTTGGGTTCAACAGAACTTTAGCTGGGTGAAGTTGTACAGCCTGTGTTACAGAGGGGGGCAGAGTAGATGAGTTAAAGGTCCTTTCTGGCCTTAAAGTCTAGGGAGCTATGAAGAGCTATATGAGCACAGCTATCAAGGTGTTTATCTTGTATAGTTTGTTTCTGGACAGGTGAAGAATGAGATACCACAATATAATTGTACCCACATTAAGGTTAGAAATAATATAACTATACTGGCCCAAAAAAAAAAAATAGCCCCTCTGACCTTCATGGTTATATTAGTACAGAAGTCAAGGCCCAAATCCCACAGACAGGTGAGCATGTGCATAACTGTTAGCAGAATAGAGACTGAGAAGGAGACCCCATGCTACTGCTGGAAGATTCACTGCTCCTGCACCTTACCTTCCCAAACTCCAGACTGTTGAGACAGGGCTGGTCTCTCATATGCCTCTCTCACCCACTGTTCCTGGGTTGTTGTCCTCCCGGATAAATCATTTCTGTGCTTTGCTGCCTTTGTTACCATTCACTTTGACTATGTGACTGCACAGTGAAATACATGAGTAAGTCTACTGGTTCTGAATACTATCTGTGACACTAACCAGAGTCAGGTTGGTCTCGGCTACTTCAGGGGAAATCTGTGAGCAACAGTAAAGACACTGGGGTTACTTGCTTGCAGAGTAAAGGCCCAAGCACTGTAGCTGGTCACACTTCGCAGTGAAACAGGTTGCAAATATAAGTCAGTTCTGACTGTGAGGGGCCATCTGGAAACTGTCTTCTCCCTCACCCATTTGGATTCAAGTTTCCCACAGAAACCAAAGTGTCCATTTATGTTAGTTGTTTTTTGTGGGTTGGGAACTGAGGTGACAGCTGACTCAGAGGCCTACAAGTAGCCACAAAATGTCCTAGGCTGTCTTTGAACTACTAAATTAGTGACTTGGTGGATCACCACCTGTGCCTAAGCAGAACTGAGATCCTAGTTTCTTTTGAGTGATTGCGGAAGAGGTAATCTCACTGAAAGTAAACATGCTTTTCCAGATGGGCTCAGCTGATGAGCTGGGGATGATTACAGGGGCTATGTTTTCATTACCCTTCTGGACTCAGTGTCTTCCCCTGATAATTCCACCACAAGACCTGCTGTTGACCCAGCAGAGACTTGGCCTTGCATTACACAGCCCCATCACCACACTGTTCAGGCACTTCACAGTCTTGTATTGTTTTTATACTCATGGAATGGCCCCCATATGATGCAGGAAAGTGCTATTATCTCTGTTTTACAAGTGGAGGATGGAGGCTCAGAGAAAGTAAGTGATGTGCCCAGGTGCACACATGGAGTGGCTGGCAGAGCAGGGAAAAAACTCAGATCCCCCACATCCTTGGCTACTGCTTTACCAGCAAGCCAGCCAAGTGTTGGAGGCACTGAATAGGTTTTAATGAAATGGCATAAACCAAGCATTTCTCCATGTGTGTGTTGTAGTAAGGAATAGGAACTTTTAATTTGCTCCTTAAAAAGTAAGCGAAAATCAGGGTGAAGTTAACTGTGGGGATAGGGATCAATCGACATTTGACTTTAAAGCTATCAATCTTGGCTTTTTTGGATCAGGAGGGCTCTCTTTGCTTATATCCAGGAATTGGATGATAGTATGTCTCAGAGTTGGGATCAGCATCATTTCCAATCAGAAGAAATTAAACCTTTTTCCCCACCAAGATTCTGGATGGGAAGGCTCACAGCAAACTGGTGATCTTTTGTTTTCTTTTCAGACATGTGTGAGAACTGTCATCATGTGATAGCCAGGCATGAGTACACATTCAGTGTGGTGGACGATTACCAGGTATACTCTCTTGTTTACATGTACTCATTGATTTCTCTGCAGATGCTTTCCTGAGTCTTGTGAAGACCCCAGGCCTAATGCAGAAGCATAGGAAACCCAGGCCTTGACTGCTCTCCTCTGGGTGTCTCATGCCATTGACCTTGAGCATGCCTGAGTCTGCTTTGTGCTGTGTGCTTCTCTGGCTAGACAGTAGGCGAATAATTACAGCTACCCTCCCTCTCTTCTTGGGGGCCGGATTCCTTGCACAAGGTGATTTATCCCTTGCATCATTTCCAGCTGTCTGCTCAGGACACCCAAAGCTGCA
>NW_017728937.1:5987013-5991936 GCF_001723895.1 Crocodylus porosus | reverse complement strand
GACTTCCTGCCCTTTGGGCAGGGGGCTGGACTCGATGATCTCCTGAGGTCCCTTCCAGCCCTAATGTCTATGAAATCTATGAAATCTATTTCAAAATCCTGTGCTCAAGATAGAACAACTGCATGTACAAATATAGCCTAGGGAATGACTGGTTAGGCTGCAGTACTGCAGAAAAGGACATGAGGATTATAGTGGATCATAAACGTAATATAAATCAACAGTGTACACCTGTTGCAACCCCCCCAAACAATAGCATACCACACTGTAGTAACAAGAGTATCACTTGTAAGTCAAGGGAAATCATTCTTTCACTCTTCTCACCACTGGTGAGGCCTCACCTGGAGTATTGTGTCCAGTTTTGGATCCTGCACTTCAAGAAAGATGTGGGCAAGTTAGAAAGAGTCCAGAAGAGAGCAACAAAATGCTGAGAGGTCTAGGAAACATGACTTAATGAGGAAAGTTGGAAGAACTGGGCTTATTTAGTCAGAAGATGAGAAGACTGAGGATGAATTTGATAACAGCCTACAAAAACCTGAAGGCTGGTTATACAGATGATTGTGATTCACTGTTCTTTGTGGCTGCAGGGGAAAGAACATGGAATAGCAGTCCTAAATTTCAGCAAAGGAAATTTAGAATACATATTAGAAAGTTTCTCAGGAGGATGTTAAGCATTGTTGCAAACTATATACAGAGGTTGGAGAATCTCAATCCTTGGAAGTTTTTAAGAGTAGGTTAGACAGTTGGATATATAGGATGGTTTAGTCAAGGATAATCCTGCTTTGCTCCCCCTGAGCAGGGGGTTGGATTAGATGACCCGATTTTCTGTCCTGTGATTCAGTGAAGTTCTTGTGAGCCTGCTCAGGATGCCAAGAACATGTGTCCCTCACTACTTTTTCCTGCAGGCAGCACCAGTATAGGCAGGATTGTCATGAAGGCTGCAGCTGAGCATCTGACACCGCTAACCCTGGAGCTAGGGGGCAAGAACCCCTGCTACGTAGCTGATGATTGTGACTTGCAAACTGTGGCCAACCGGCTAGTCTGGGGGCGCTTCTTCAATGCAGGGCAGACATGCATCGCACCCGACTATGTGCTGTGCACTTTGGAGATGCAAGACAAGCTGTTACCTGCCCTGCACCATGCTATTACTGACTTCTACGGTGCCAACCCCCAGGAGTCACCTGACTTCGCCCGCATCATCAGTGACAAGCAGTTCCAGCGTGTGCAGTCCCTTATGGATAGTGGACATGTGGCGATTGGAGGGCAAACAGATGAGAAGGAGCGGTATATTGGTGAGAGACCCTGGATTAGGGACATGGATTTTGAGAGAGTGTCTAGATCTGGTTGGCAGAGTAAGAGGTAGGCAAGGCAGGGCAGGGCACCTTCATGTGGGAGACCTGAGCTAGCCGGGGAGACAGAAGAATGGAGTTACAGTCACAGGGCAGGGCCGTGGTGGGAGGGATACCATATGACCCCACTGTGGTGACCTCTGCTCTCCCTCTACAGCCCCTACGGTGCTGGTGGATGTGCCAATGTCAGCGCCTATAATGCAGGAGGAGATCTTTGGGCCGATCCTGCCCATTGTCACTGTGCCCAACTTGGAGGAAGCCATTGAGTTAATCAATGCCCAGAAGCAGCCACTGGCTGTGTATGTCTTCTCCTCTAACAAGAAGGTGTGTGGCTGGGCTTCGGAAGGGGCACCTGGTTCAGGTGAAGCAGAATGGTGCCTAGAAGGCCTGTGGAATGGATGGGGATCAGGGCTAAGATGGGTCATGATTAGGTTGATCATAATAATTTGAGGGAAATCTGGGACAGGATGGACACTGGGGAGTGGGGCGCACCAACACATGCATGCGTGCGTGTATACACACACACACACACCCATGTGCACCCCTCCCCCAACCCTGACTCTACTGTACAAGTGTCTGTTCACAGCCCAGTGAAGTCTGGACCAGGAAGCAGCCCATTGGCTCAGCTCCCTGGAGAAAAAGTAGAAGTCCTGGTTTGGAACAAACCTGCCCACATATGCCTGGTTCCTGACTCAGGAGCTGTGTGTGTGTGTGCAGGCTCCTGCCAATCCAAGACTTTTGCTTCAATTTTCTCCAACAGCTGGGATGCTGAGACAGCCTCTGAAATCTGTGACTGTCCCAGCCATATGCTGTGCAACAGTCAAAAGGGTCTGTGCCTGTACTGGGCATTCATACCTGGCTTAGGAGGGGGCAACATTCAGGCTGTTTGCTGTGACTCACGTTTGGTCCAGTCCAAAGCGAAGAGGTTGAGTTGAATTGTTTTCAGGCCTGTACCTGCTCAAGCAGGAAGGGTGGCCCCCACACCCTGTGTGAGTCTGGGTGACCCCACTTGGGCCTGATGGAGGGGATCTGGAGTGGGCAAGGAGGTGTGAACTGCAGTTGGCCACAAAATGGAGCTCCTTCACACTCTTCTCTGCTTCTCCCACAGGTGGTGAAACAGGTGCTGGAGCAGACAAGCAGTGGTGGTTTTACCAGCAATGACACCATAATTCAAACAACATTGATCACCCTGCCCTTTGGTGGGATTGGTATGTCTGAATCTCCTGCCCTGCCTTCCCAACAGTGTTACCTCTCACTAAAAGGTTAACTATAATGGTTAGCTTTCACTTACTGCAGGGTGAGCATGAGCGTGTGGGCAGTTACTACAGATCAGCTGACAAGGTAGATCCCAACTCCCTCGTAGTTCAGTAAGCATATCATATTTCTGTACTGCTACACCTTGGATGGTTCTAAACCTTCCTCTGGCTTACAGCCTCAGTTTATTCCTGACGGATTTGTACTTGTTTGTTCTTATACCAGCATTATCTTGTAGTATCAGTGGCTCATCTCCTTTCCTGGTGTTCTCCTTGCTGCTTTATTTACAAAGAGCAACCACATTTCCTCTCAGCCTTTCTCCTGTAAAGTTAAACAACCAGGACTCTTTAGTTTCTTCCCATCATTCTCCTGATTGTCCTTCTTGCAGCCTTTGTATCTGCTCCAGTTTGAAGTCATCTTTCTTGAACGTGGATGACCAGTACTGTGTTCAGTTTTCCAGACAGTCTTGTCCTGACCCTGTCCTCTGGCATGAATACTTCCCTCTCGTTACTGGAAAGGCATCTTCTGCTCTATCCTAAGACTGCATTCCACACACAGCCCACAATAGCATGATTGCTATGGCTATAGTTTTTGTTCCTTTTCCTTAAATCTCAGGCCTTATCTGCATTACAAACCCCTGAGCTTCTTATGCCTGGTGACTTCACTGACTTGTCCCCTTAATCTCTCCAAGTTTCCTGTTTAGAATTTGAAAAGCTTCATTAGGGACCTTAAAAATCTTGTGATCATTTATTTCCGTGTACTTTCTACCATCAGCTCTTCCATAATGTCTTCCCTTGTTACCACATCTATGTCTAAACTAGCATCACCTCTTCTTGGTTGCGCTTTGGGCGTAGTGGGGTACAGTCCTGCCCTCATCTTGCTGTCTGAGCCGCACTGTATGTTGCAGGGCCGAGTGGTTTGGGGAAGTACCACGGCAAGTTCAGCTTTGACACCTTCTCTCATCACCGTACTTGTCTGGTGCACCACATGGACCAGGAGAAGTTGAATGCACTCTGCTACCCACCTTACGCCCAGCACAATCCACAGTCTCTCCTCTCCACCTCTGAGATCAGGCGCAAGGGCACCTGCAACCTGCTGTGAGGGGAGGTGTGGGCTGGCTTGTCTGAGCCCAACTGCATCCAACCTACTGCCATGCCAGCCTACTGAGTGCACATACCTGCGACTGCACAAGAAGGGAGAAGGTCTGCTGAACTAAGCCCTATCCCTCCCTACCCTGGCTGACCAGGAAAATAGTGTGTCCCCCCCAAACCTTTTCCCACCACAAGCAGATGTCTCTGCTCCCCACAGCCTCCATCCCATCCTGGCAAGCTCCTGCCCCTGCTAGCCTCAACTAGTCACAAACACAATGGTTTCCATGACTGTCCCCTTTTGGCAGGATGTAAAGACCCCCTATTTGCTTCAACTATCACCCTGCCCACTCATGCCCCCCACACAGTCTCAAACATCTTTTCCATCACCTCCCCATTACCCTGAGGCAGTTACAGACATCCCCCATCCTCTTTTCCAGCTGCTCAGGCCAGTGGGAAGTGAGTTTCCCCTGACTTCCAGCACTGCTTCCCCAATTATCCCCATCCACAAACAACCACATAGCCTCACTCACCCCTCACTCAGTCACAAGTCTGTTGCCTCACCCGCCCTACTTGTCCATTCATAGACCCCTTGATGCCTTAACCATTCTCAGATCCATCCACAGCTCCCCAATGCCTCCTCTATACCCACTGTTTCTTTAGCCCTCCTTCAGTCACAACCCCCTTCCCTTGCCTCACCCATCCTTTGTCCTGTCACAGACATAACCCTATCCCTTCAATCATTTCCACTCACACATCTGAGTCTCAAGCTTCCTATCACTCCACCTGTACTAGGACCCTGCTACACAGCAATTTTGGCTGGCTCCTAGAGCTCTTAACCCCTGGATTGTCCTTACATTAACACTTAAAAATAGTTTCAAGCACTTGTTATGCTGCTCAATGTGATGCTACTCCAGGACAGGATTTTCTGTGATCCATGCTACCCAGCTTGAGTTATACTAAGATGTAACCACTCTAGCTACAACTTAGTATAAACACCCCACCTGCCCCTCCTCTCTCACTGTACAAGATCGGGCCCACTGCCCCCCATCTGCCCTCCCCAGCACCCCTGATCCCCACTTACTGCCCCCTGCTCCCCACCCCATGCTTACTTGTGGCTGCCTGCGCTGTCTGTCCTAGGGAACAGGCAGGGAAGGGTTAGCCTGCCTGCTTGGCTGCTGCTGTTTCTGCTTCTTGGATAGGTGGGGAGAAGGAGGCACTGGAGGATCCTGGGG
>NW_017728937.1:5972980-5986728 GCF_001723895.1 Crocodylus porosus | reverse complement strand
CATTTGTATGGCTCACACTGGATGTGTCTACGCATGCATTAGATTTGGGAGCAGTTTACTCACAAGTAAAGTACAGGCAGTCCTTGAACTTACAACACATTTGGTTCCTGAAAATTGTGTCTTAAGTCAAAACGTTGTAGCTCGGAACCAATTTTCTCATAAAAAACTATGTTCTAAATGGAACATTGGTTCCTGAACCAAAGCCCGATACCCTATTTTCATTAAAAATACCCCAGAATTTTGTACTTAATCAATTATAGATGATTAATATAGCTACATTAATGTATTTATATTGTAAATAGAAATCTTATTGATTTGAAAGGACTTCTTTGAGGTGACTTTGCTAGATTTTTTGAAGGGCTCTTGGTTGGACTTTTTGAAGGGTTCTTGGCTGGAGTCTTCTCAGGAGTCTTGGCTGCAGGTTTTTCTAGAGCCTTGTCTGCTTTCTTAAAGAAAGTGTCCAAGGAAGTTTGGACAGATGTTCTCCAGGGAGATGGTTGACGCAGCGAACTTGTTCGCCGGCATGGTGTTGCGTTGGTTCAAGCGTTGTAGAGCTGAAACATGTCATAACACTGAAACAGGGTGTCAATTTATAAATGTTGTAGGTGCGAAACTTGTAACTCAAAACGCTGTAAGTTGAGAACTGCCTGTACTTGCAAGTAAATACTTCCAGGCAGGCATCTACATGTACAGGGAAGCTGAAACAGATTTGCTGCTCCCACCTCCTGGGGCCCTGCAATGGGACCCTGTTGCCACCAGGGGGAGCTCTAGACTGGCAGGGAGCACTGGGCCAGGAGAGGGCTGTAGTAGCTGAGGCTGGGACATTGCACCCTGTCCCCAGGGGGCTGCCTGCTACTGGAGCATGGACAATGTCCCCCTACCCCAGTAGCAGGGAGCTCCTGGTCCCGGCTCCCTGACTGGGGCAAGGGGCTTGGAAAAAAGGCTAAAGGGGATGGGCAGCTTCCAGCCCTCTGCCCCAATCTGCTGGTGGGTCAGTGAGTAGTGAGCCCGCAGCTGGGGTGGCTCACTACTCGCGGTGCCACCAGCAGATGGGGCAGCAGGCTGGGACCTGCCTTACCCCTGCAGCTCTTCCCAAGCCCTGTGCCTTGATTGCCTGACTGGGGCATGGGGCTCGCACCTGCCCCTGAGTGGGACACTTCCTAGCCTCTGCTTTGGGATTGTAGGGTAGGGGCTGGAGAGCAGACTCCCCGGCCGCTACCAGCAGGGAGCTCCCAGCACCAGCTCCAGTCTCAGGGCCAGCACTAGGAGATACCAGCCCTGTGACTGTGGAGCCGGTTGAGAGATAAAGGTCTCCCAGCACCAGCCCCAGGACCAGGTTGCTGGCACTGGGAGATAAGGATCTCCTAGCCCCCCCCATGATGGCGAAGCAGGGCTGGGAGATCGGGATTTTGGACGTTGGGCATAAACATGCTCGTTGCCTCAGCCATTCCTCACTGCCTAGTCACAAAGACCCCGTTATCACACTGCCTCATATCAAGTCCATCTATCCCCTGCCCAGTTTAAAAAGTCCCTGTGCTACACTATGCCCCGTTGCTCATAAATACCCCATTGCCTTACACCATTTTCAGACAATGCAGATGTCACTATTTCCTCCCTTCTGGCCACTTGCCATGCATACCAGTTCTGTTGCCTCTTCCATCCCCCTCTGCCCATATCTAACTCCCTCATTGCCTCTCCTGTGCCCTGTTCAGCAAGTCTACACTTCCCTTCCCAGCATTACTTAATCCTGGAATAGGAACCAGTTGCTGGGTGTCACTATGGAGACATTCTACAGGCATTAGAAATATGGCTAGAAAATTATCATTTAAGTTGCATGCATCAGGCTTATTTGGCAAGCAGGGAAGGGGCTGCGAGTGCTTTGGGTCCTGCCAGCTCAGCTGCCACCTGTTGAACTGTAACAAAAGCTGTCCTCTGGTCCTGCCAGGTGAAGCAGCTCTATCAGCAGAAGGGAAGGTTCTTCCACTACAGGGGAGCTTAAGTGCTAATGCAGTAGGAACTATGTGTGCAGGGGAGCTTTGAGTGCAGTAAAGCCCTTTCTCTGCTCCTGGGCATGTTGCAGACTAAGGAAGATTGTAGCATGCAGCAGAGTCTGCTTAGCTTATAGGACAGAGGTAAGTGGCGTAAGCAACTGCTTGATGAATTAGCTGCTTCTAAGGGAATTGAATTACGCTGTAACCAACAGGGAGGCACAGGCTGAAGGCACAGTGTCCTAGGTCAAACTAACAGGTAGTTTTGTTGATTTTACACAGCACCTTTAATATAGAAATCAATAGGATTTGACCAAAGGTTTGTACCATTTGCATGACCTAAAAAGCTGCCTGTGTTCTTTGTGGGTGTCTAAACTGTCTTGCATGGTACCAGGTATTCTACATAAAAGACTGATATAACATCCTTAGTACATATATTTTGTCTCTTAGGGTCCCTTTGAATTGGCTAGATCTAGCAACAGAATTACTACATTGGTAGCACTGCAATTTCCCCAGCCTCCCTCATACTTTCCCCAGTCACCGCCTGCCCGACCCTGCACATTCACCAACACCCCGTCTTCTCCCCCAGCACTCCTACCCAGTCACAAACACCTTTTGTCACCTCCATCTCCCACAGTTGCAGACACTCCCTGTCATTTCCTCGATTACCCTCTGCCCAGTGACAAATATTCCTGTTCCCTCCTGAATCCTTTGTGGCCAAGTCTGTTTTTTGGTTTAGGGGGTTGTGACTGGGTGAGCAGAGGATGGTTGAGGCAGTGCAGGTGTTTGTTACTGGGCAGACTGGGGGATTGGCGAGGCAGGGGAGGTATTGCTGCCTGGACAGGAGAATGGGTGGGATATGGGAGACATTTGTAACTAGGTGCAGGGGTTGGTGACAATATGGTAGTCTTCATGAGGTTTCAGATGGGACCATGGAAGAGGTGACTGGGGTACTTGTGCCCAAGCATGGATGGTGGGAGTGAGGGGAGTAATTGTGACCGGGCAGGAAAAAGATAGGATGAGATAGAAAATACTTATGACTGGGCACTGCAGAGATGGGAAAGGTGGTTGGGGTCTTTATGACTGGGTGCCAGAAGTGATGGAGGTTTTTATGACTGCTTGTGGGGTGATGGGAGTGGGATAGTTGTTGGATGGGGGAAATGATAGGGACAGGGATGCAGGTGTTTACAGTGGCTGTGGGATACGGGAGATTAGTGGATGTTAATGACAGGGCTTGGGAAAGGGCAGGTGAGACTGTGTGGGTGTTTGTGGCTGGGGGAGAGAATATGTGAGTGAGTCTAGGAGCTAGGAGGCCAGCCCTGACTCTGTCATGTGGAGCTGTTTGCTGCCTGATCAGTGGGAGAGGCTACAGGCTGCTCTTGGATCAGGAGTGGGCTCACAGGGCACGCCTGCATGAGACGCTGACTGTGCAGTAGCCAAAAAATACTGTTCAGTAGCGCATCACAGCACAGATAGTGCTAATATGCTACTGTGTGGTATTATTATGCTACAGTGCAGTTTCATCACCTAAAAGACATTTGCTGGTACTACTGCACGATAACTTCAGTTACTGCACATTTATTTAGTACTTTGTGCAGTAACAACTGCACAGTAGTGTCTCATGTAGATGCGCCCACACAGTCCCACAGCGGAGAGCAAGTGACATCTGCAGCCCTGTAGGGCAAGTGCCTTGAAAGTAGCTGTAAGCAAGCTACTGCATAGTGCTCCCTCTGGTTGAGGCCAGACTAGGCCTTGAGCAAAGGCTGGTATTACTGGTAAAGCCAGGTGGGCACCATGGAGCTGTGAGCATCTCCTAAGGAGCCTGGTTTGTGTCAGATACCCACTAGAGTGACCACCTTTTTAAAATGTAAAGGCAGGACAGGGTGAGGCCTGCTTGGCAAAGGTATCTCTTTGAGCCAATTAAATAAACAGTTTCAAAATGAACCTGGGAGCAGAAACTCCTTTCTGTTACATCACAGGATGGGGAGTCCAGGTGGAGTTAAACCAAGGCCAGCAAGGCCAGCACACACCCACACTATCTGAGTTGTGGGCACAGATGTACCTGGGCCAGTCACTGACAAGGGGTTGATGATGGCTAGAAAATTATATTTAGAGACTTGCTTTAGGAATTGGCTTGTAGGTGGAGTAGATATTGCATTAGAACAGTGGTCCAGAGGAATGGCAAAGGTTAATTGGTGTCTAAAAGCCTGTTTGTGACAAAGCCAGCAGAAAAACAGGCTGGGGAAACTGAAAACATGAACAGTGTGTTTATAACAAAAGATAGGATTGCATCCTTGGAACAGATCACAGTGTCCAGCTGCAGAGCCCCAATTTTGGGGGATGGACCAAATTAGGAGGCTGGGAATGCTCAAGTTAAGACACTGGTAAATGACCAAATAAAGATGTATGCATGTAATATGTTTGAGAAACAAAGGTATATGGTAACAGATAGGGCTGGATTAACGCATAGGCATGCTAGACACATGGGCTGTAAAGGGCCCCCATGCTTCCCTCTCCAGTGGCAGTGCAAATGACCCCATCTGCCTCCCTTCCCTTCACTTCCCCTTCACTGGCCTTTCTGTCTCCCTGTTGTGGTGGCTGCTTCCTAGCGGCAGCTCTGACTCCTCTCCCTGCAGGCGGCAGCACCCGGGTGGGGAGGAGGGATCTCAACCAACCCGGGGCCCATGGGTTTGTTTGCCTACAGCCCACTAAAGGGTTAATCCAGCTCTTCTAACAGAAGTGATAGTGGACAGTATGATGACCATAGGGAGACCAATCAATAGTGCCCAGAAATAGAGAGTCATCAGCCACTCCACTGTGGAGAGTGGGCCTCCACCCTCAACCTCCAAGGCTGCTGACATCTGACATTCAAGAAAGAACCACAGGGAGAAGCTTGCATACAGGCCAGACGTACTTTCCCTCTGTGAACCCTGGAACTGATAGATATAGAATCTGAGGGAGGTTATTTTGTTTGCCTTGCCTGCATTACTCTTATCTGCTGTCACTGTGTATCAATACAATTTGCCTATTATCAAATGGAAGAAGTGGCTGGTTTGAGTGTCTGGGTTCACCCAGAATAATGTATTTGGGTCATAAATCCAGTGCCAAAAGCTGACAGCTGTTTGCTGGACAGGGAGGGTCTGTAGTAAGGGATTATCATCAGGGATCCAGGTTTTCCATTTCCCACAGAAAAATGGAGTAAAACACAGATTTTCCCCCCTTACCAGAGTAAAACATGGATTTCTCATTTTAGCAGAGAAACCTATGGATTTTGCTGTTTTGCAGTGACTCCCTGCAGGCTGACAGAGTTCCAGGCAGCAAGGAGCTGGGAGGGAGTGGGAGGAGGGTGGTCAGGCAGGGAGCACAATGTGCATGTACATGCACGTGGCCCCAGGCAGCCTGGAGAGCAGCTTCTGCAGGTAAGTTGGGGGGGGGGCAACCCGGAGCGGGGGAGGGAGGGAGTTGGGCATGGATGGGGATGGGGCTGCTGCCCAGCCAGGCAGTGTGTGGGGCTTGGGGCTGCAATGTGGAGCTTCAGGGCACCAGAGATGAGCAGGATGGGGCAACAGATGGCTTGTTCAGGGGAAGAGGAGGGGCTGGCTCCCTGCTGCCCCAAGCACTCCAGGGGGGCAGCAGAGACCACACCCCCCAAATCTGTGCGCAGGGTAGGGGTGGGAATAGAGCTCGCAGGAGTGAGCAGCTTTCCTGCGCAGCCCCATGGTGTCTTGCAGCTCTGGGTCACACAAGCCAGGCTGCAGAGGCCTTGGGGGTGGGCAGCAGGGTGGGAACCCACAATACGCAGCCCCTTGCCTTCGCACAGATCTGGAGGGTAAGTGTCCTCCCTGCCCTGGTGATGCGTCCTCTGTGTGTGGGACTGAAGTATGCAGCACAACCCCACACCACTTTCCCTGCTGCCCCTGTACACAAAAGAAGTGTGGCCAGGGCAGCACAGAGCTCACAGCAGCAAGGAGATCCCTGAACAACTCCACTGTTCCCTGCTGCTCTGGTCACACATGTGGGGCTGCGGAGGCCCCAGGGGAAGGCAGCAGGGCGGGAGCCCAAGCCTGCAGTGGGCAGCCCACACTCTCACACAGATCTGGGGGGCCTGGGTCTCCCCTTCCCTCTGGGGCATGTGCACAGGGCCAAGGAGTTGGCCCTGCCCGAGCCTGCAGCCAGCAGGGGGGAGACGGGTTCTGCTTGGCTTCCTGCCAGGGACAGTGGGGTGTCTTGGGTAAGGTAGCTTGGGAACTTTGGATGCAGTCACTTGTTCTAGCTCCTGAGTCTTATCTATGTTCAAGCCTCCAGCCAGCCAAGCTGGGCTGAGGCCTGGAGGGTGAAGGAGCCAGAGGGGGAGACCAGCCAAGAGAGGCCAATGAAGTGTTTATGAAAGTGAAACATACAGAGCAGAGCATGGGGCATGAGGCAGGAGAACCAATAGTACCTCAAGGGGAACCTAGCAGGGGATATAGCTACCAGGAAGGTTGTCTGACTAAGGAGTGGCCAACTGGGGTCAGGGTGTGGGGGGCAAAGAATGCCCTAAGAGCAGGTTGGGGCACAAGCTGCCCTTCATTCCCCTTGGCAGGGCTGGCCAACAATTTTTTGGGGCCCCTTGCAAGAAATAGCTCTGGGGCTCCCTGATGTGAAGAAGGTGGTGGTTGCAGCAGTGGCGGGGGTGTGTGTGTGGCAAGCAGCCAGATGTGAAGCCAGCGGTGGTGTGGTGGGAGCGTGGCAAGTGGCCAGATGCAGGTGGCCCCTTGGTAGTGGGGCCCCCTGTGGCTACAGGTTTCACAGGATAGAACGGCGTAGCCCCCCTTGGTCTTCCAGTGGTAGGACACTCTCCCCGTTTGGCAGCAGCTGGTAAGGGGCTGGTCTGGGAGAGTTCTCTGGGAGTCATGGGCTCGTTGTTTCCTAGGAGCAGGCATTTGGTTGTGAGGGAAATAATTCCTGAGAAGGCCCATTTCTCATCTGCCAGCTCCCAGCAGCCAAACCATGTTGGCAGGACTCCAAGGGGAGGCAGTTCCAAGAATCAGGGAAACTCCCCTGCCACTGGCCTGAGAAGACAGAGATGGGGTAGTAATCAACACGGGGAGTGAGAGGGTCAGGAGCTCATAGGAAGGGATGGGACCTGGGTGGGGAAGTTTTGATATCCCCCTGGGAGCAGGAAGACTGGAGAGTTTAACTCCTGCTACAGTGGTCTGGCGTCTCTGGTCAGCTGTGTAGAAAGGCTGTTTCTAGCCACCCCACCTCCATTCTGTTCAGTCATGAGTCCTGTGGGGAGTATGCTGGGGTGTTGGCTACAAAGGACCAACTCACAGGGTCATCATAAAATTCCAGTTTATTAGACGGATGCAAAAGTCAGATCATAAACTTTGGATGATGTCCACACACACACACACACACACACACACACACACAAGCTAGCTATGAATACTAAGCACCAGTGTCAAGATACCCCAAGTGCTGGAGTCCACCGCTGATGGCCAGTTGAGGCTTCTTTCAGTGCAATGTTGCTTCAGAAGGCTGGTCCTTCTGGGCAGGTAGGGTACTGGTCAGGTCAAAGAGGGCACTATTGAGGGTCATTCTTCTATGCCTTTTATCCCTCTCTGCCAGACTTCGGTGAGTCCCCAATTTTTGGGCTTACCCAATCCAGGGGTTGTTAACCTCGTGGGACATCTCCCTTGATGGCAGCTGTCAGCCGCAGGGCTCATGTTTGCAGGTACATGCAGTGTTGGGAGTCTGTTGATGAAGTTTGATTAATTCACTGCTGTGATGAATAGGGCTCTGGGAGCGGCTGATGGGGGTGGGGGGCGCGGTGGTGGTATTCAGTCCCAAGAGTCAGTCTTTGGCGTTGATTAGTTCAAACCAGGGCTTCTGTACCTTTAACAATGAAGTTTCAGGGAGTTTCTGGCTCTGTATTGATCCTTTCCTCCGTACTGTGTGGTTTGGTAGGTGTTAATTGCTGCTTGTTAACTTGTTATCTTGGCTAGCTACTGTGTTATGCAATCAATCATGATTCATTCAGGGACCTGCTCAATACAGAGAAGCCACTGTTTGATTCCTGCCTTTGCTAACGTTGTTACATGGTATAACTTACTTTTAAACTTAAAGTACATTTGTTACGAAGTTAAAAAGCATAGAATATAAAACGTGAAATGCCACAGTACATACAACAAATAGACCAAATACAATGAAGGGGGGACATACTGATGCAGAATACTATTCTATACCCATAAAAGCATCTACAAACTTTATTTTTTATTACAAGTACACCCTATATTCTGGAATAATAATAATATAAAAAAAGAAGAGGGAGGAAGGAAGAAAAGGTAGAAAAGAGAAAGCATCTCCAAAAGGGGGCAAATACTGCAAAAGGGGCTTTTGCCATATGGAGGGGCTTCACATTGCGGGGATGGGGGAGGCAAAAAAGGCTTCTTGCTACGGGGGGTCATCTGAGCTAGACTGGGTAGGGACAGGATGGGCTTCCCTCACTGCAGGGTGGAAGTGCTCTTTCCCTCAATCCCAAAACATGGATAGCATGTTGTCCTAGGGGCCGCTCTAGTCAACTTCTGAGTGAGTGCAGCAAGCAGCACAACTTGGGGTGAATGCACAAGAATCAGTTGCGTGACAGCAGCTCCAGGAGACCGGCAGAGGGCATGGAGCAGGTGGCTGTCTCATTTTTAAGGACAAATTTAAAGGCTCTTTGCCACAAAGTAAAAGTTGTCAATGGCAGGTTCAATCCTCCTTCCCTGCCTCCTGGCCCCTAGCATGAGGGGTCTGACCACCCTGACCATGCCTCACTACCACCCTGAGGAAAGAGCCTGCAGTACCTCATGGTAATCCGCTGAGCTAGGAAGGCTGATGTTTAGATGGGAGGCAGATGGCTGCAAAGGAGGGCCCAATGGACGGAAAAATAGGAATGGATCCAGAGGAGATCACGATGCTGGAACAGGCCCCCAAAAGGGCCATGTGGGCAGATGGGTACATGCTTCTAGGATATATTTGGGGATGGAGTAAAAGTGGCAGTGGAGACAGAGCCTGGGGAGTGGCTGTCACCATTTTTGTTATTTCTACAGAGTAAAATTGCAAAACAAGTGATTTCCTGAATGATGATGACTGATGCAATTATTGCAGTGGTAGGAATTGCATTCAGTGGGACGGCTTTAGCTTCAGCTGAGGAAAGAAACATTTCCCTGTAGACCCCCTTTTTCATCTCAGCCACATGCAGTCCAAACTGGGTTCTAAGTTGGAAAGACAAAAACAAGTACCTGATGCCATATTTTGACCTGCAGTAGACTTGATTACGGGCAGGGAGAAAAGGAGGAGGATTGCAGGTGTTTCAGCATATGCCGCTCTCTTGCAAATCTGTCCCACTGTTATAAACTCACAGCATGACATCACTGGCCTAGACAGCTGAAATTAAAATTGAGGCAGTAGTAAGTGAAAAAGTCACATGGTGAGGTCCAAACTTGGCCTCCTGGAATGAGTCTGTACTGCTGCCGAGGGGTGGGCACCCTGCCCATCTCCACTTACATTACAGCTCAGAAACATAGCTTCTCTCAAGAGTGCTAGAAACAGAGGTCTTGGGAGCAGCTGTGGGGGAACATCCACAGAGACTTCAACCCCTCATTTCCAGGTTTGAAGCAGCAGTGTTGGGACATGCCTGGGACAAAATGGAAGTGGCAACTTCCAATTGCCAGCATGTGCAGCTGCCAGCAGCAGCCACTTTTTTTTGCACCCCACCCCAAGTTGTGGGGGGGTGGGATGGGGTGGTTGCCCCAATTGCCCCTTCTAGTTACACCACTGGTTTGGAGTGCACACGTGGGAACACTTGGTTGGCTATGTTCTCTCTGGGAACAAGGTGTAGACATACCTTTGCTGCTTCCCATTCATATCGTGCTGTTTAGGCCAGCCTGCATGTGATGGGGAGCTCTGCTGTCGATTTGCTTCTGCATCCTGTTAATGCTAGTTCAAATAACCCCCAGCGCTTCCCATCCTGGTTGGTGATGCTTGAGAACTCATTTGGGGGAAACTCAAGTGGCTGATGAGATTTCTAGACACGGGAGTTTTCCAGTGGCTGCCTCTGCACCCCGGTAGTCTCCTCCATTCTTTGATGTGCTGTTCAGCCAGTGGTTTATGAAAATCTGGTATATTTGGATGGAAGCTCTTCTGATGCTGGCCAGGACAAGCTGGTCCCTCTTCCTAATCTTCAGTAGTATAAACCACCCTAAATCTTCCCTGGCTTGAAATAATGTTAAATTTATTTCAGTTATTTGGGGCATGGGGAAACACACCCTCTCCCTAACACCCCCCCTGTCCTGACCAGGTCTGAGAACAATCATTTGCATTTTTTTTCTTTTGAATGCATTAAACCTGACATGGTTACTACAGCATAGCTGTGGCTAGCATCTACTGAATTGGGCAATGCTGAGAGATTAAATACATGCGCGGCAGGGGACAGGACTGTGAATGCCAGAACATCCAAGGGCAGACGAGGTTCTTTGGGTAGATGTGATAGCCTTTGTTAGACCAAGTAGTTGGAAAAAGCTCTTTGCAAGCTTTTGGGCGAGCACTGGGAGACTCTGTCACTGTTGTGCAGAAGAGCAGCTATAGTTTACCAACAGCTGGAACCCACAGCCCTGCGGATCAGCAAATGCTTTTTTTTCTTCCCGCAGACCAGGAATAATATAGCTCACTACCTTGGCAGGACCTTCGCCTCCGCTGGGCTGCGGGCAGCATTGGGGACGTCCCCTAGAACCCGCCAATCGCTGCAGCGGTGCCCACCGCGCTGGTGCTCCGAATTAGCCCCGCCCCAAACCACTTCCACCAATCCGCTCGGCCGCTCCGGGTGTCACCTCCTTAGCCCAATCCTTTAGCTGCTCGGGGTGGCACCGGCCCCCGAGCCTCCCCGGCGGCCAATCAGCTCCCCACCGAGGTCGGTTTCGTCAAATTCAAGCTGCAGAATGAGGGCTCTCGCCTCGCCCCAATTCAGTTCTCTAGCCAATGAGAGATGTGCTGGGCGCTGATTGGCCCGCGGGGCCTGGGGCTTCCAGGAGTGTAGGAGCCTAGGGCTGTGCGGTGAGTCCTTGTGCGGCCCCCCTGGCGCCGGTCCGTTCCCCGTCCCTGGCCCTGTTCCCGTCCCTGTCCCCACGTGCCGCCGCGCCGGCTTCCCCCCGCCCCACCCGCTTCCCCCAGCGCGCCCGCCAGCCCGGCCTCGGTCACCGGGACCTTCACGGGGCGCGCGGTGCTGCGCCTGCGCGGCCGGGGTGCGCACGCGCTGTGGGGGCCTGTGCCCGCCTCCCCGGGCTGTGACCGCGTCTCCGCTCCGCTGCAGGACCCCGCGGAGCATGGCGACGTTCCCGGAGCGGTGCTGAGGCCGCTCGGCTGCTGCGGGCTGGCCCCGGGGCATGCCCTCACCTCTGCTCCGCTTCCCAGGGCTGCCAGCGGGCCTCATCCGGGCGCGGACGCTCAGCACCACGGCTCCGAGAACCAGCTACAGTGAGTACCGCTGTAGCCATGGGCGGGCGCTCCCGTCCCTCCTCCAGGGATCGCCTGGAGCCGACTCGAGCAGTCCCGGCCAGGTGTCCTGCTGGGCGCTGTACCCAGAGCTCCTTCCCTGGGGCAGGCAGCCCCCTCTCGGTCTTCCCCGCAGGCTGCCGAACCTCACAGAGGGTCCTTGGGACACGCTTGAAGCCCGTCCAGGCACTGACTTGGGGTGCTGCCCCCAAAGATGAAGTGTTCCCTCGCCTTGCCTCGCTCCTGCCTGCAGGGTGGTGACTGCTTGTCTGTCCCTGCAGAGTATGTGAACCTAAAGGAGGACCCGATGGACATGAAATCCATCACTGACAGAGCTGCCCAGACGCTGCTGTGGACAGAGCTCATCCGAGGTGAGCGGTGTGATGTGTGCTCTGATGTGGCGCTGGGCGGCGCTCAGCTGTGGTGGCAGGGCCTTGGAATGAAGGTTGGGGGGTGTCAGGATAGACATTGAAGGCAAGGGAGGATGCGTGGGCCTGCTGGGGGAAGGAACCATCAGGCAGAAAGCCCCAGCTCTTGTGAAATGGTTGGGGAGAGCCTTGTTTGGTAGAGCGAGGGTCTGGGTTGTGCTTGGCATCTTTCATTCTCACCCCCGAGCAACTGTAGCTTTCTCCCCTCTTCTCTAGGCCTGGGTGTGACCTTGAGCTACCTCTTCAGGGAACCTGCCACCATCAACTACCCCTTTGAGAAGGGCCCCCTGAGCCCCCGTTTCCGTGGGGAGCATGCCCTTCGTCGCTACCCGTCTGGTGAAGAGAGGTGCATTGCCTGCAAGCTCTGTGAGGCCATATGTCCAGCCCAGGTGGGCCTTTCTGGGTCACACCTTTGTTCTCACCCTTCCCCTGCCCCCTGGGTCCCTCTTACAGTCCTGTCTGTGGCATAACTCTTCCTAAATTGGCTTCTCTGGTGTGACTGGTAGCTCTGTGGGATACATTGGAGAACCCTTCCCAGGGCCTTTGGTTTAGTTCCCTTTGGGGGCCCATCCTCAGCTTGTGCCCAGAACTCAGGGCTGCGTTGCCCTCCTGCCCACCCCAACCTTCAGGACAAAGCTAGGCCAGCCATGCTATTGCTGACGCAGCTTGGTCCTAACCCTATCTGGACTGCAGCCATGGCCCTCCCCTTGCCTGGAGCAGTGGGTGTTGAGCTCCTGTGTTTGGAGGATGTTGCCCCAGGCAACCTGCCACCTCAGGATTGGATGCAGAGCCTTGTGGTGATACACCAGGGAATGATCATGTTTCTCCCTCCACCACCATTAGGCAATCACAATTGAGGCGGAAGCACGAGCTGATGGCAGTCGGCGAACCACCCGCTATGACATTGATATGACCAAGTGTATCTACTGTGGTTTCTGCCAGGAGGCCTGCCCAGTGGATGCCATTGTAGAGGTGAGAGCAGCTGGCTGTGTGCTGGACTGGTGCCCTGGAGAAGCCAGGGGGTTGTAACCCATGTCTGGGTCTGTGTTGGGTTGGAGAGTGGAGTCCACCTCTCCATGGGACTGGGTCTTTGGGCACCTTGCTGGCAGCTGGAGCTCAGGTGGAAACTGCCTCATGTTTATTTCTTCAGGGCCCTAACTTTGAGTTTTCCACGGAGACGCATGAGGAACTGCTGTACAACAAGGAGAAGTTGCTCAACAATGGGGACAAGTGGGAGGCTGAGATTGCTGCCAACATCCAAGCAGATTACCTGTACCGGTGACATACTGCCCTCATGCACCCTGCCTCCCACCCCCTGCAATAAAGGGCCTACACCCATCATTCTGCTTCCTGAGTTTGCTTGTGATGGGGGTGAGGGGATGGGGATCAGCACTAGGAAGGTGTGGGTCTGTGTGCTCAGTCCAATTACAGTAGGGGTGGGGCATTTTTTTTGTGTGGAGGGTCGCTTACTGAGTTTAGGCAAGCTGTCGAGGGCCACATGGGTAGTAGTCCTGCCCCTTGACAGGTTCCCCACTCCCTGGTTGCCATCTTGTGATAGGGGTTAGGGGGCAGGACTTCCTGACCTTTGCCACCAGAAAGCCCTCCCCTTGCCCCCAGAAATACACCATCTCAGAACCAGAAAAATAAGAAAAACCAGAAAACGATATTCTAAAAATCAAACATCTACAACATTCATTAATTTGATTTCAAAATGTATTTTTGTCCTGATTTGTGTTTGTAGTGTGTATAGAAGTGATTGCACAATAGCATAAAATGAAGTCTTACTCTTGTATATTGGGGGGAGGGGGGCATGGAGGGG
>NW_017728937.1:5970951-5972880 GCF_001723895.1 Crocodylus porosus | reverse complement strand
GGGGGTGTGGGTCAGGGGCCTGCGTGTATGGCAGTGCAGGGGGGTGGTGTATGTATATAGTGGGGGGGGACTTGCCCTGTGAACACCATACACCCTCCTGCTCCTGGCAGTGCAGCCAGGCGCCACGTGGTGCAGGAGCAGCTGGCAGGCATACAGGACAGCGGTCAAAGCTGTAGTACGCAGAAGCTTCTGCTTGGGTGGGGGAAGGAGTCTGGCAGCAGGGTCAGGCGGGCATTGCTACTGCATACTGCCGGCTCCCCTTGGGTCCTACAGGCTCTGGCTCCTGTCATCTTTGACAGGCAGCTAGGAGCAGATAAATATAAATTTTCTAATTTTTTAGGGGCCTGGCAGGCTGGATCTAGCCTGTGGGCTGTATTTTGCCTGTCCCTGCATTACAGCATCCTGACTTAGGCGCTCACAACCTTCGGTGTCTGAGCTATCTAACTATGGGCTGCTTGTGAACATAGAATCAAAATCATAGAACCAAAAGGGGCCTGTACGATCAAGTCCGGTCCCCTGCTGTAGGTAGGAAGTTACTGGGCTCAGATGAGTTCAGCAAGGTGCCTGTCCAGCCTTGTCTTGAACACCTCCAATGAGGGTGACTGTAGCACCTCTGCTGGGAGCATGTTTCAGATTCTGTGACGCTTGCAGAGAAGCTTTTCCTTGTATCCAACCTGAACGTACTCTCTCTTAGTTTATGCCCATTGGTCCTTGTCCTCCCTTGAGATGCCCTCCTGATAGTTGCTCCGTTCAGGAGGGCATAGTTGTGATAAATCCTGCTGGGTTTCCTAGCACGTTTTTTTTGCAGGCTTTGCTCTATCATTTCCCTCAGAGAATGCCAAGTTAGCAGAAATCTTCAGCCTGCAGGGCTGTGCTAGCACTGGGGCTTTGCTGGAATAGCTCTGTCTTGGACAGAGTGTGTGTATAATCTCTTTCTTAACTCCCTCCCCCCCCACTTTCTTCCTGCTGATCAAGATTTGTCAGCCCAGCTATGGCATGTAGACCAAACTTCTTCCTCTTGATCATGGGGTGGAAGGGGAGACCTGAGACCAGGAGCAGACTCAGCTTGGGGGAGGGGTACAGATGGGGCTGGGCACTGCCTGTCCAATGGCTCAGTTTATGCTGCTTGGTCCACTGTCTCTGAAGAAGCCAGGATGCTCTAGCACAGTGGCCAGACCCTGGGAATTGAGTAACCTCCCTACACCTAGAGAAGCAACAGGGAGTAGTGGCTGAAGTGACTGCTTTCTTCCTCCAGCAAAGCCACTCCCCCCCATGTGGTCTGTGAGGAATCAAGTCCTAGGAGGGACTTGGTATGCAAGAAGCAGGCTGGGGCATGACAGGAGCACATAGACTGGAACCATCTGGAGATGGCAGCTTATGAGGCTAGGAGGCCAAAATAAGGTAAGAGCAAGGCTTGCAATTGGCTAGGAGGGGTACAGGCTGCCCTTAGCCATTGCTCTCCTGCTAATCTGCCTCGGAAGTGCCTTGGCCTGGTGCTTCCAGCTCAGGCCTGTTCTCTGTTCTAAGCCGAGCAATCCCCCCTCTGGCCTGTGTGCACAAAGATGTAGTTAGCCATGTTAGTCTGAAGTCAAGTAGAAAGCAGAGTAGATTTGCACCTCAGGCATCAAAGTAGATATATATGGCACTAGGCTGACACCCGCTCCATCATATGTACAGAAGGCACAGTGTGCACATGTACTTTGGTTGATCACTGAGGTGCAACTCCACCCTGCCTGCTAGCATGCCCTGGCAAATTGCCCATGGTGTATCACCTCAGCCGAGGTGACTGCGATTGCCTGTGGCCGGTCCCAAGCACTTGGCCGGCTGGGCAGACCCTGCGGAAACGGCCGGGAGCCGGGCCTTGTGAGGCACGGCCCCCGGCGAGCGCTTGAGGCGGCTCCTCCAGGGCGCGGGGGGAAGCGGAGTCCT
>NW_017728937.1:5927695-5970747 GCF_001723895.1 Crocodylus porosus | reverse complement strand
GCCCGCGCTGCCCTTCGTGGGCGCCGCTCCGCCGCTGCGGGCCTGGTAGGCCCCCTCTCGCCTCCCCGCTCCCCCCCCCGGCCCGTGCTGTGCTGCGGGGCCCGGCTCGGCCCCTCGAAACCTCCCTCCCATTGAGCTGAGGAGACTGGGGCCCCTCCGACTGCCGCCGAGCAGGGCTGGGCGCAGCTCCGCACCCAGACTCCTGGCAAACTTGTAGTATCAGGCCCCACTTTGCCAGAGGTAATGGGAATCACCATTATTTTCACCCTTTTTGGGACCTCTTTTCTGTCCCTGGGCAGCCGCCTACTGTGTCTGGCCCTGGCTGGGGTGGGTGGAGACCGGGCACAGCCCATCTCCTGGCATGGCCGGGGTGTTGCTGTCCTGCATCCTGGCCCGCTTCATGCTTAATTTTGTGTTTTGCCCCTTTGGCCCACACGACACTCTGATCCCGTTTTTTTCATTAGTTGTCCCAAGGGGTTGTCCCAGAGTGGCACATGGGGTGGTTGCAGTGGAGGATTTTGAGACTTGTCTGAGCTGGAGACAGTGGGCTGCTGACTCCTGTGTCCCACGTGTTCTGTCTGGGCCACGGGCCTGGCACTATGGATTTGGCGTTTGGACTGGTGCAGAGCCTTGGGTCCCCTGACTGCAGCTGGACCAGCTGGAGGGTGGTGGGGACATGCCAGCACTTCCCCATGCAGTCATACCCCAGGGCTGGTGGTGCACACTGGGGAGGGTGTTGCCCTCTCCAAGGGGTGGCACTGCTGCTCCTCTCTTTGGCCTGGTGGAGGGGATGGAAACCCTCGGTAAGTGGGCATTGTTGTTAGGCCTGGGCTTGTGTTAAGTCTTGCTACCTCGTTCCCTGGACAGATGTCCCCAGCTCTTAGGAGTGGATGGGCTTTGGCACTGTTCATGGGGCTGGGAGGAGCCAGATCTGGCTGGTTGCTGTGTCAGTGCCTTGCTAAGGCATGGAAAGAGAAATGGAGACTCAGAGGGGAGTGATGGGTTTGTCACATGTGCCAGCCATTTTGGTGTCCCAGCAGCATGGAGGGGTGAGCAGAGTGCCCGAGCCCTTCAGCTGGGCTCCTGGGGTTTCTAACAGCTCCAGAAATGCTGGCTCTTCTGTTCCCATCACAGATGCAGCCTCAGCCCGCACTCTGTCAGGCAGCTCCGTGCCTCCATAGAGGCTTGGCACCCAGTCTGGCATGGCTGCTGTGCCACCGCTTCCTGTGCTGCTGGGGGCATTTCCTGCTGCAGGCTCCTTGCACATCTGTGCTGCAGGCTGGAGACCAGACGTGGGGAGGGGGCCAGCCTGAGGTGGGTTTGGGCTTCCCCATCACTGCCCCAGAGCTGCAGTCACCCTGTCCTACTTAGGGAAAGCCCAGGGCCCCTTTGCACGCTTTGCCCTTGCCTTTCCCCCCACTGTCCCAACTAGGGCAGTCCAGTTCCTGCCCTCCTCCCCCCTCCTAGTGGCCCTGACTCAGGAGCAGCTGAGGTTGAGCTGGGGGAAGGGAGGGGGGTAGCTTTGCTGGAAAATATTTTGCAAGCACTGTGTGTGGAAAAGCCCCATGTGACTCAACGCATAGCTTCCTTCTCTGCTCCTTGCAGTCAGAGCCAGCAGCCCTTGCTGCTGGGACACTCTTGCCCCACTGCCGGCAGGACTAGTTCAGAGGTGAGCTTCCATTGTCCCCAGCTGCCAGGAAACATGCCAGCTGGAATCAAGGGCAGCTTTGTAGCCTGAACCTGCTTCAAACTGCATCCTCTTTTCCTGCTCTCCGGCACCCTGATGGCTCCTCTGTCTCCTGCCTTCTTTCTCCCTTTGCAAGCCAATTTCTCTCTTTTCTGCTGGCCCTCTTTCCCCTTCCCATGCATGGGGTTGCTTGCTGTAGGAAGTGCTTATTCCCCTCATGCCAGTGTGCCCATGCTCAGGCTGGACTGTGAGGACTTGATCCTAGAGGGGCAGGATGAGTGTCTGTGCCCCTCTGCTGGGTTGCTGATTCTCTTCTCCCTGCAGCACCATGGGGTCCATGTTCCGTAGTGAGGAGGTCTGCCTGGCCCAACTCTTCCTGCAGTCGGCTTCAGCGTACTCCTGTGTCAGCGAGCTGGGCGAGCGGGGACTTGTGGAATTCAGAGATGTATGTGCTGGGTGGAAGGCGGGCATGGTGTCCTGAGGGGTGTGGGTGTCTCGTTAAAGAGAAGGGAAGGTGAGATGGAGTGGGGAGGGACAGGGGTTTTCAGTCCTGGTGTAGGGCAGGGGCGAGCAATTACTTTGGGTGGAGGGCCGCTTACTGAGTTTTGGCAAGCCATTGAGGGCTGCATGACAGGCAGCCAGGGGCAGATTAATATTAATTTTCTAAATTTTTTAGGGGCCCCATGGGCCAGATAGAATGGCTTGGCAGGTTGCATTTTGCCCACCCCTGTCTAGGGGGTGTCAGGGATCTGGTGTCAGTGCTGGTGGGGCTTGGGAGGGTATGGAATGGGGGTTCCAGATGGAGATGGTTGGGCGGGTCTGGTCCCTGAGATATGTTTGGGGTGGAGGCAGGTGGGTATATTCGGGTGCTTTTGGATGTCCCCACTGCTACTGACCTGCACCCTCTTCTTTCACACCCAAGCTCAACCCCACAGCCAATGCCTTCCAGCGGCGTTATGTGGGGGAGGTGCGGCGCTGCGAGGAGATGGAGAAGACCTTTAGTGAGTGACCACCCAGGATCTGTGTCCTTTGGGTACCCTGGGGCGGCGGGGTAACCCCTGGTGTGGGGAGATCTGGGGTAGGGGATGGACAGGCAGGTTCTCTGGGACAGCAAGGATGCTGGTGAGATATAGGAGGGGTCTTTGAGACAGTGGGAATTTTAGGAAGTGTCCCTGGGAATAGAAGGGACCCTATAAAGTAGGGTCTTTTGAGAGTGGGGGTTGGGCTTCTCATTGCATGGGGAGGGGGCTCTTGTGAGAGGGGGCCTGTGTGGGAGATGGCTTGTCTTGGGGCTGGGGGTTGGGTTCTGGCTGATTTAGGAGGGGTTTCAGGGCTGAGGCAGTCCTATGTGGTGCTAAGGCCCTCTTCCCTGCTGTGCAGCATTCCTGCACCAAGAGCTGCACAAAGCAGGGTTGACGCTAGCTCCCTGCACCGAAAGCCCTCCAGCCCCGCAGGCCCGAGATGCCCTGCACATCCAGGATCAGTCGGAGCAGCTGGCCCTTGAGCTGCGGGAGGTGAGCCGCAACCGGGCATCGCTGCATGGGCGTATGCGGGAGCTGCAAGAGTACGTCCAGGTCCTGCGTGAGGGGCAGCGATTCACCGGCCAGATGGTGAGTGCCCTCAGGCTGGGGCCTGAGGCCAAGGGAATTGGCAGCGTAGGAACCACAGGACAAGGGCTGGACACACACAAAGTTGCCTAGGGTTAGGGATCAGGGCTAGGGGCCAAGGAAGTGCCAGAGGCTAGTGAGCAAGGGAAGGGCAGCCTTGGCATCTGTAAGGACAGAAAAGTAAGGGGTATAGCGATTCTGAGGCCAGGGTGAGCAGAGTTAGGGCAGGGCAGCCTGAGGGTGGGACAGGGTGAGTAGGTGACCTAGACCTGTCATCAGGGCTGGCAGTGGGGTTGGGCAGGGGTAAGCTGGTGTTGCTCTTGGAGGATGCTGGGCTCTAGGGGAAGGAGGGGAACTGAAGGGCATCTTAGCACTGGTTGCCAAGAGAGGTGGTACAGTGGTGCTGGGCTGCTCACCTCATGGTGTCTCTCTCCCTCTCCCCTTCCATCTCTTCCTGCTGTGGGGCAGGCTGTGTTGGGCTCCCCCACCCGCCCCCATGCCCACTCTGAGCGTGACCCCCTGCTTGACCCTTCCATGGCACAACGAATTGACCTCAAGATCAAGTGAGTTGTTCACAATGCAGAGAGGAATGTATAGGGGTGAGCTGTATTGGGGGTGTGTTAGGGGGTACAGGTTCTACCTCAAAGCAGGGGTTGGGGTGTGTCCTGCAAAAGTAGAGTGCCGTGAGGTTGCTCTATCCCAGATCCCAGCCCTCCCATACCCTCTCTGTGTCCACCCCACAGCTTTGTGGCAGGTGTGATCCACCCATGGCGGGTGAGTTCCTTCGAGCGGCTGCTGTGGCGTGCCTGCCGTGGGTATCTCATCGCCAACTTCGTGGAGATGGCTGAGCCCATGGAAGACCCAGCTACGGTGTGTGCACAGGGGTGGGGTAGGAGGCAGGAGGGCCAAAACATCCTAAGGATCTCAGACAGAGCTAATGGGGAGGCAAGGGCAGGTAGCCATGGGGTAGTGTAGGGGAGGACGTGTGAAGTGACATGGGTGGGTGCAAGCATGCCTTCAGGGAAGTGTGGAGGAAATGTCTGTTAGAGAGGCTGGTGCAAAACACCTGGGGTGTCTCTAGGGAAGAGCTTGGGGTGAGAGGGTGGTTTCTGCTAGGGGGCCAGAGCATAGTATCTGGTGGTCTGTTTGTGTCTGTGAAGAGGCATTTGACCCTCTGCAGTAGAGGGGCCATGGGTGATATATTGCCCCCTGCTTCTCACAGGGCGAGAGCATCACCTGGGTGATCTTCCTTATCTCCTACTGGGGAGAGCAGATTGGGCAGAAAATCCGCAAGATCTCAGACTGGTTAGTGGACACCACCTCCTCTCACCCACTGTCTGTCTGTTTGTTCATCCACCTACCTGCCAGTTCCTCCTTTCTTTCATCCTCTTTGTGCCCCATGCCAGGGACCATAATTCCCACTGCTCCTGGTGGCAGGGTCATGTTGCAGCTCTTCCATTTCTGTCTGGGTAAACCCAGGGGGAGGGATGGCAGGTCCTCTCTCTGCAGTACCCACCATGGCTGTTTTGTACTCTCTGGGGTAACAGGAACAGGCTGCATTCACCCTGTCACTCTGAGGGGCTCCCTGGTAGTCTAGTTGACTCCCCTTGGCACAATGGAGGCACCTTCCCTCTCTGAGCTGGCTTGTCTGCCCATCCTTTCCATTCAGGTTCAGGCCCCTGCCTTCTCTCCCACTCCCCACCATAAATTTCCCCAACGTGCTCCCAGCTCATGTGCCTGTGTGTCTGTCCCAGCTTCCACTGCCACATGTATCCTTATCCTGACAAGGAGGCTGACCGGCAGGAGACTCTGAGTGGGCTGCTCACGCAGATCGAGGACCTCACCTCGGTGAGATGGGGCAGGGTGGGGCTCTGCCCATCTCATGAACACATTGGGTTGGCTGTCCTATTCCTCAAGGATCCTTGAATTCTCTGGCCCTAGGTTGGCCTGCTTCCAAGGACAGGCTCATGGTGCTTTCCTGGTGCCTGCGCCCTGATCCCTGGGTCTGTCAGTGGCTTTCCCAGCATGTCCCTGTGTCTCTGGAGCCCTAATGGTTTGCAGTATGGGCCTCTGGGCAACACTAGGCCTGAGCCCTGGTACTGAGCAACCCCTTGTGGGGCTGGGGTGGGCCCTGTCTCCCAGCTGGGACTCTGTTCCCAGGTTGACTGCAGACCATCTGCACCTGCCAGTCTGGACATGTATGCCTGGTGCCCCTTCTGCATTCCTGCTCTGTGGGCAGCAATGTGGAGGGAGCAAGTAATTTAAGGAATATGGATTGATCCTACATTTCCAGCTAATGGGTGCCCAGGAAAGGAGCAAGGCATGCCCCCCAGAGCTAGGGAGGGAAGGGCAGTGGGATTAGAGGAAGGGATGGTGTGTGTTCTTACTGACTCCCTCATCTGGCAGGTGCTGGAGGAGACAGAGCAGTATCTGACACAAGTGCTGCAGAAGGTGGTGCAGGCACTGCCTGTGTGGCGTGTGAAGGTCCAGAAGATGAAGGCCATCTACCTCATCCTCAACCAGTGCAGCTTCAGTGTCACCGAGAAGTGTCTTATTGCTGAGGTGTGGTGCCCAGCACAGGACCTGCCTCAAGTGCAAGAGGCCCTACGCCATGGATCGGTATGTCCCCCTGCAGTACTGCACCTGCAGGATCACTGATCAGATCTTGTTCCTGCTCCTCTCCCTCTTCCTGGGGCCCTGAGGCCTTCCCCTCCCCCTTTCCCAGATCAGCAGGGCTTGTTCCCCAGATGGCTGTATCTTTCCAGTCTTCCTCCCTGGCTTCCTCCTTGCTTTGTAGCAGGGCATCTCCTGTGCAGTCCTCCTCCTGGCCCAAGACTGGGGTGGGTGCAGCAAGGACTAGGTGTGCCAGCTCCTTGCAGTGCTGGGTGGTAGTACAGGGCTCAGCACATGCCCTGAGTGCTCAGTCCTAGTGCCCCCTTCCCTTTCAGCACAAGAGTGGCTCGGCAGTGGAGTCCTTTGTGCACCGCATCCCCAGCTCTGAGAGCCCTCCAACTCTCATCCGCACCAACAAGTTCACTGCTGGCTTCCAGGCCATTGTTGATGCTTACGGTGTGGCCAGCTACCAGGAGGTGAACCCAGGTAAGGCCTTACTTACCTAGCCATCTCCCCTGGGAAAAAGGGGACAGCTCTCTGAACATATTCAAATGCTTCAAGGGAGGTACAGTTGAGGGGGAAAGCTGTGTCCTGTCCTTGTCTCTGAGCCAGGCAGCCTGTGCCACCTCCGATCCTGGGGCTGGATCAGAAGCAGCACTCTGGATGTGCAGAAGGCACAATGAGCCCCATTGCCCACCTCTGAGCCAGGCAAGGACCTTGGAGCTAGTGCCCCCTGGAGGAGACAGGCTTTACATCCCGTTCACCACTTTCTCCTGAGCAGCTGTTCCCCCGCCCTGGGGCTGATGGAGCTGATGCCCTGTCAGAGAAGAGGATAGAGCTTGTGTTTCCATCCTCCTACCTCAGGGCTGATAGGCTGGGACTCACTGAAGTAAGAGCACTTCTTGCTGGGCTGTGCCAGATAAGGCCCTTCTCTGATGTGCTCCTTGCCCCCACAGCTCCTTACACCATCATCACCTTCCCCTTCCTCTTTGCTGTCATGTTTGGGGATGTGGGACATGGGCTGCTGATGTTCCTCTTTGCTCTCTGGATGGTGGTATATGAGAACAGCCCCCGCCTGCGGCAGACACAGAATGAGGTGAGGCTGGGGACTAGGCATGGTGGGGGAGGGCAGGTTGACTGGTGTCATGAAGTAGGGGTGGGATGTGTGGGGGCTGCACTGCAGAGGCCTGTGCTGGGCAGGGTTGGAGTTAGGGAATCTGTGTCTGGCCTGGCCTGGGTCCTGACCTCATGGGTGGGTGTGTCCTTTGACTCTCACACCTGCCTGGATGTCCATTTGTCCCCAGATCTGGCTGACATTCTTTGAGGGACGCTACCTCATTCTGCTTATGGGGGCCTTCTCCATATATACTGGCTTCATCTATAATGAGTGCTTCAGCAAGGCCACCACCATCTTCCCCTCTGCCTGGAGTGTGGCCACCATGGCCAATGAGTCTGCCTGGAGGTGGGCACCCTCTTCCTGTCAGTGGGATCCCCCCTATATTCCCTAGTCTCCCCCATCTGCCATTGGGCCCCCTTCATCATTGAGGAGATGAAGGAAAGGCCCTGGGCCCCCTTCCCACTCCCTGAGCCAGCCAGATATTCCACTAAGACCCCCTCCCTCATGCTGTCTCTAGCAAGCCCTCCCTCCTCTTCTAGGAACCTTCATGTATTTCTCCCCCTCCACTCTGCTAAGCCCCCTCACCCCATACCAACCTTATGCAACCTCCCCTGTACCAGCCTTTGTGCCCTTCCCACCAGGCCTCCCCCATGTTAACCCCCATGCGTCTCTTCCACTGTCAGGCTCTCCCCTTTCTTCACCTTGTGCCATGACATCTGCCCAGCTTATTCCTTTAGCCGACATGTGGCTTCACCCCTGCATGTTATCCCTATGTGCTCTCTGCCTGGTTTCCCACATGTCCCAACTTCCAGGCACCCCTGCACTTGTATGCAGTCCCTCTTGACCCCACCCTTCACCCCCCAGAGTCTTTTTGTGGCACTGATACCCTGTCTGCCCACAGCTCAACATATTTAGCAGAACATCCTTTGCTCACCCTGGACCCCAACATCACAGGCGTGTTTAAAGGACCCTACCCCTTTGGGATTGACCCGGTGAGTGCTCCCTGACTACCCTTCCTCTGACACACCCATCTGCATGGGGTGCTGTGGAGAGCAGGGCAGAAGCCCCCCTGCAGGGGGTCCTGTGCCTGCCCCACCCTGCCCTGCCTCACACCCCTTTTCCCTCTGGTGCAGATCTGGAGCCTGACCAAGAACTACCTGAACTTCCTCAACTCCTTCAAGATGAAGATGTCTGTGATTCTGGGCATTGTGCACATGAGCTTTGGGGTGCTACTCGGGGTCTTCAACCACATGTGAGTTGCTGGGTTCCTCCTAGTAAAGGGTTGTGTGCTTGGGGCACCTCAGCTGTGCGCAGAGCACAGGTTACCTAGTGGGGGGTCCCCCACACTGTAGCCTATGTCTTTCTGTCTGAGCAGCTTGGTCTGGCTTTCCCCTCCTCCTTCCTTGCTGGTGTTAGATGTCACAGGAAGGAGGTTGGAGATCAGCATGAGGCCCTATCCCTATCACGGGTCAGATGCTGGGCCTGGTCTGCCCACTTCCAGTCTCCATTAGAGTAACTGGGTGGGAACACTGTGGGTGGGAACAGGGCCATGTGCTGGTGCCATATGGCTCTGCTTATCCATGCAGGGGGGGCATGCAGGCTAGTGTCTGGCAAAGGAAGTTGCCTAGTGGAGAGCTGGGGCTTGTTGCTTGGTGAAAGCTCTTTGGGAGGCTCCTGTTCTAGCTGACACACCTCCTGCCCACTCCCCTGGTGTAGTCCCAGACCTCCATGGCATCCCAGAGTTGTCTTTTGCATAGGGATTCCTGCTGCCAGGCTGAGCTGTGACTCTTGTGCAGCTTCCTCCAAGGGCATCTCCTGGGCTGTCCAGCTGGGCACTTCATGAGCTGTGCTCCCAACTCATGCTTCCTCTCTTGGGCATACAGACACTTCAGGCAGCGGTACAAGCTGGTGCTGGTGTTCCTGCCTGAGATAGTCTTCCTGATGGCGCTCTTTGGCTACCTTGTCTTCCTCATTTTCTACAAGTGGATCACATACAGTGCTGCCAACTCCATGGTGGCACCCAGCATCCTCATCCATTTCATCGACATGTTCCTCTTCTCTCCGAACTCTGACAACCGCCTGCTCTACACGGGACAGGTAACTACCTGCCTCACGTGCTGCAGCCAGTACAGGCCCAGTGACTGCCTGCTCTGCCTGGTACTAACCCAGTGGGCTCAAAGCCACAGCCACAGCCTGGGTCTGATTCAGGGGTCTGTTCAGCCTCTTCCCCAGCTGCCCAGAAGCTCTGATATGCCCCCTGATGCAGGCTGCAGGTTTGACACCTTCCTTGGGTGGTGGGATCATGCAGCAGAGCTGGCCTGGAGCCCCAAACCCAGCCCTGTCAAGATCCCAGTGCCTCAGCACTCTCTTGGCTGGTTGGAAAATGGAGCTCCTTGATTAACCCTTTTAGGGCCAGCAAAACAGGCAAGCAAGGAAGGCACAAAAAGGATGTCTTAACCACAGGCACTTTATTCTCAACAAAGCACTGCGGAATGGGAGTTCTGCAGCAAACTCCTGCACCCAGTACCCCAGTCTGAGCAGCCCTCCTGAGAACCTCTGTGGCAGGGCCTGGTGATCCAGCCTAGTGCTTAGAGGAGCAGCCATCTTTTCATATGGGCTCTGTCCTTTATAGTCTAAGCTTCAGTGGAGGAAATTTCACCATCCTGCCCATCTTCATGCACTGTCTGCTGTAGTTTGAGCAGGCCAGTTGGGATGAGGGTGTCAGAATTGCCAGGTTCACACTGGAGCAGGGCCTCAGCACACATTGTTCCCCTGAGTGCAAGGCTCCAACCCAGAATGGACACTTTGTGGCAGTGGCAGTACACTAGGAATTGTCATCTGCTGACAGAGGGGACAGGGCAAGATGGAGCAAAGCCAGAGGTGTTGCACAGACACTCTCTCCCTTCGAACAATGGTTGGCAACCTCTGCATCTGCTCTTCCCATCTCTCATCCTGGATCAGACCAAAGGGCCTATTCATGTCTTGCTTAGCACCACAACCCCTGATCAGTGGACTTATATTGGATCAGTGGACTCATCTAGTCTGGTGCCCCCTTCACTGCCCTCCTGGAGCAGACCAACAGGTCCATCTGGCTTGCATCCCCCCTGCCACAGTCTCCCCTGAGCTGCACCAGATCAGACTGCCAGAACCAGAGCAGCCCAGCATTCTTTCTGCCCCTGCACTCACCTTCCTTTTCCCATTCTCTGCTGCAGCTTACAGTGCAGATGGTATTGGTGATCTTGGCCCTGGCCTCTGTGCCTCTCCTGCTCTTTGGGACACCCCTCTACCAGTACTACCAGCATTGCCGCCAGGGGAGTTCCCCCCACAGGGTAAGAGCCCAGCTGGGCACGGGTCCTGGAGGGCATGTGTCCAGCTGCACTCCTGGACCAAGGGCAGTGAGGAGGGGCTACTCCTGCAGTGAGTTCTCAGGGGCACGAAGGGCTTGATTTCAGTTGGGGAAGGGGTATTTCTTTTGGGGGATGCTGTCTGCTGCAAGGGTACAGTAAGTGCCTGGGGGGATTGGGAAAATGGGAAACTCAGTTTCTGGGGGTATAGGTTTGTAGGGAAATGGTCTAAGGGAGGGGTGTGGTAGGTGCCTGGGATGCTCAGAGCAGGGAGTCAGGGGAGCTTAGCTCTCTTTGGTGGGGGCAGGGGCATCTCCCAAATCTGACATGTTTGGTCCTGATTTCATATAGCTAGAACCATCCCTACTGAGAGGCTCTGGAGATACTGAGGAGAACCAGTCCCTGCTCCACGAGCACAGGAACTCAGTAAATGTGACCAAGGAGGATGTGGAGCATGGGGCACCAGGCCACAAGACTGAGGTGGGTCCCTGTGGTTATTGGGTGGAGGGGTCTGCCTGCCAGTGCTACTTGTGCTGGGACAGGATTGTGGGGATGGCAGAGCCACAGGGAAGGTCAAGCTGGGACCGTGTTCCAGACACTGTGTTCTCACACCAGCGTAGGGCCCTCTGAAGCAGAACTTTTTGGTCCTGTGGAGTGTCTCTGCACCCACTGTGCATGTCAGAAGTGGAGTGGGGCACTTCCCACCCCACCCCCCTCAACTCCCCAGCACAGAGAGACAGGGCTATGGTGCGGGTAGACTGATCAAGAGTGGATTACCTCACCTCCAGCCATGGCATGCCCCATGACCATCTTGGTATTCCCAGTGCTCTGAGCATGGGTCCCCAAGCTCCATGCATGGGTGAACATGGCAGCAGGGGGATGGGCCCAAAGGCATTGACAGGGGTGGGGTACAGTCTCCACGGAGCATTCTGCTCTGGGCCTTTTTGCCACCAGGATGCAGTGGGCCATGCCCTGTCCTGCATCCTGGCAGCTCTCCCTGCTGCCAGCCGTGCCGAGAAGGCAGAGCACATTTGTACCAGCCCACCACCAGGAGGAGACAGAGACTGCACTTAGGTGGGACCCAGCCTGAGAGTTCCCTTCATGGTGTGAGATCCTCCCTTCTAGTCCCTTGTGTTGGCTTCTTACAAGGGTATTCATCCCCTTTTGTGCCCCCAGGACTTTGTGTTCTCTGATGTCTTCATGCACCAGGCCATACACACCATCGAGTACTGCCTGGGCTGCATCTCCAACACTGCCTCCTACCTGCGTCTGTGGGCATTGAGCCTGGCACATGCACGTGAGTGTTTCCTTCCCTCTCAGAGCTGCATGTTCTGCCTGATGCATGTGTATGCACTCACACATGTGCTCTGTGGCACTCAGTGCTTTCTGGCAAGGCTGTGGCAAGAGGCAGCACTGTGGGGCAAGAAGAGCTGCATTGATGTGCCAGGCTTTGACTTCCTCATTTTTCCCCTGCAGAGCTGTCAGAGGTGCTGTGGACCATGGTCATGCGGCATGGCTTTCAGAGGCTGAGCTATGCTGCAGGTGGTGTGCTGCTGGTGCCTGTCTTCGCCTTCTTCGCAGTCCTGACGGTGGCCATCCTGCTGGTGATGGAAGGGCTCTCAGCCTTCCTGCATGCCCTGCGTCTGCACTGGTGAGAACATTGACCTGTGCTGGGGAGGTGCGGGGAGTTTGTCCCCACTCATTGCATCTTGTCCTGGTAGTGCTACCTGTACCCCTTCAAGGGACCTGAGTATGTGAACAGGGCCATGATGTGGAAGTCCTGGGGTTGGACTGCAATTGTACCTAGATACCCTCACTGGAGTGGAGGTGGAGGGGGGTGTTGGTGTACATGTGAAGGAGGGGTTTGGGGTGTTGATTTCAATGTTGACCTTTCCCTCTCTGTTCTGTGTTTCTAGGGTGGAATTTCAGAATAAGTTCTACACAGGTGCTGGGTACAAGCTGAACCCCTTCGCCTTCACCCCTTATACTTGGGAATAGACAGCAGGATCCAAGATCAGTCATTTTGTCCCCTGTCCCTTGCAAAGGGCTGGCACCTCCTCCCTGGCCACTCCCTGCTCCCTTGGTGGGTTGCTGTGCTCCAGCCCTCACACCCCCCTCTCCTTCCTGCTGAGCCTGGTGCTGCTTTCCTCTCTGCTCCGTCAAGGCCTGGTGCTTTCACTGATATTTCCTTCCATCTTTTTTATGATTAAAGAGTTGAATAGCCTTGTCCTCATTTGTTTGTAACAGGATCAGCCAGTGAGCAGCTACTTGGGCTCCCTGTGCCTGAGTCTTCCCTACTCTAAGTTACCACCTGGGGAGGGAGGTGGAGCAGAGACCATGGTGAGGCAGGCGTCATGGGCCAGTGCAGTAAGGCAGGCAGAGAACCTGGGCAGCAGTTCCCATGTCTGGCCACCAGCTAGCACCGTCCCCTGTCTAGGCTCCCACCAATTGTGGAGAGGGTAGAAAAAACCAGGTGCATGGGCCACAAGGGGTAGAGCCCCCTCAGACCACACTGGCTTCAAGAGCTGTCCAGTGGCAGCCATGCTAGTGGAGTGGCCACGGCTGCCACTGGGCAGCTCTTGAAGCCAGTGCATAGGGGAGGCTGTTGCCCTAGAGGTGACACTCATGGATGGAACCCATTGCAAATCCAGATTGTGCTTCATGGATTCTGCTCTTTGCTTGCTCAGGGTTCCCCATGACCTGGTGGTAGCAGCCAGCCACAGTGGGGCCTGTTCTAGGCTGGGACCCTGCACCTCTCTCAACAAGTGTGTGTTATAAGGGATGACAGACAAACTTGGTGCAGTACAGTTGCAATGGACCCCCAGAACTATCCTGAGGACTCACCCCCTGGGGAGAGGGAGATGGCTGAATTTAATGTCCCTGACATGGGAGCCTGGTGGGGCACAGCCAGGGTTGTGGGACTAGCTCTGTAGTAGCAGTGGGAGATGGAAGCCACAGGGGCAGCCTGCACATAGTTCCCTTTGGAGGCCTGCTCTGCTGGCCAGGGGACACTGACTGGGCAGGCCTGGGGAGAACAGGCCTGGGCTACAATGGCTCTGTAGGTTGCATCCTGCTTCTGTCAGGCTATGTGTTGGGTGGAGGCCGTCAGCTGTTGTGCAAGGAGCATGTGGCTGTTGGAACCCTCCCTGCTTCTCATTGCTGCTTGTAGCCAAGGGCAGGGGTCATGCTGGTGGTGTAGACATTGAGTGTATGGAAGCCGGCTGCCGGGATAGAGGGCAGTGGGTAGGGTGCTGCCCTTGGCTTAGCCCCAACATATACACCATGGTAGGCAAGGGGCTTGTATGGTGCCAGCTCTGCAGGGCGGGGGTGCCGTGGGGTTGGGAGCTCCTGGAAGCCATGGGCACCTATGGGTTGCATGAAAGAGGACTGCTGCAGTGACGGGGTGCTCTCTCGGCTGAAATGGTGTCCAGTGGGCATATCTGAAGAGAGTGGAGGACAGAAGGGGTCACTACAAAGCCCCAAGCCCTACATCCCAATGTGAAAGCCCCGCCACCATCCAAAAGAGCCTTGAGCTCTGCCCCCATGGTGAAACCCCACCCCTTCCCCAGTCAGTATCCCAAACCTCTGCACCAAGTCATGCCTGCTTGTGCTGTCAGTGTTGGCACAACACCCAACTACTGCCCCAAGCCCTGCCCTCAGTGCCAAACCTGTGCTGCCTCCCCCACCCCATCAATGTTGAAGCTCAAACTGACTAGTGCTTCAAATCCCACCCCTTGTACCACCTAGCTGCAGGCCCCAGGCCCCAGGAGGTGCTAAGCAGAGATGCTACGTGGTCTCTGTCTACTCTACCCTGCAGCCTCTGGGCCATGCCTGCATCTTTATGTGGGGGGAATGGAGTGGCTATCCCTGCAGCTGTCACCATGGGTTTAGCTGTGCTCTACCAGCCCGGGAGCAGCATAGGCTATATGGCTATGAGTCAGGGCTGAGCCTTCCTCAACCCAACATCACAGTTGCCTGGTGCGCCCTTCCCCACATGTTGTTGGGGGTGGGGATCCCCAGTGACAGAGCTATTAGGCTCCCGAAGTGAGGACTTACCTTTCTCCTGCTTCTTTAGCTGGGTGGAAGGGGTGGCACCCCGATTCCGGGACAACACCCCCAATAGGGGCCCAGCTGTCCCTGGCCTGCGTGAGAGAAGGGCAGGGAAGGAGGGTGAGAGGTTGGGGGAGGCAGTAGGAGGGGCAGGGGGGCAAAGCCAACACCGCCAGAAGGGGGCTCTCCACTTCCCCTTCCTAGGGGCATTTTATTCACATTAGTTAGTGAATGGATTTGCCCCTTTGATTTACAGTCAAGTCAAGAGGGCCCAAGCAGGGAGAGATTATAGGGCTGGATGGGAGCAGGGTGGTAGAGGGTGCTGTAGAGGTTGTTGTGGGTAGTGTGGGGCCCATATCCCTGTGGGGTGGTATGAGCAGCACAGTCACCCCCATGGTCAGCTTGGAGATGGCAGGGGGTGCCCAGTGAGGGAGCGCTGCAGGTGGTGGTGTGGCTGTGGGTTCTGCTGTGCACCTTACCAGTCCTCTGGCTCGCAGTCCCGGAACCCCTTGGCAAATGGGTTACTGGCAATTTTTAGCTGCGTGATCTGCCAAGAGACAAGGAGGGATGAGGGGAGCACGCCCTGCTCCCCACAGACCTGGGCTGCAACCCCTGCCCTTCCTTGCTATAGGGGGTGGCAAGTCCAGTTTGTGGGGGACAGTACTACTCCATGGGGCTGCAGCCCCTGCAGGAAATCCATCATGGCTGTGAGGCAGGGCAGGGGGTTCGGTGTAGCCTAGCCCTGTCCCCAGCTGTCTCTGTGTCAGCATGTGACAGGGCGGAGGTCAGGCACTCACCCGGTGGTTCTGATAGGCTGTCACTGCCATAAACTGAGTCTCAGTGAAGGTGAAGGACTTGAAGTTCTCATGGGCAAAGCGCTCGCTATCTCGGCGTGGGTCCACGAACACAACATGGAAGCGGGGCTGGTACCGGTGCATGGAATTCAGGATGATCTGGGTGTGCAGTGGGGAGGGGAGCACTGCACTGAGATGGGCACGACGGCAGCCACAGCATTTTATCTCATTGCTGTCCCCCCACCCCGTTGCCATCAGCCAAGGCACCAGACCCCAACCACGAGTGCCCTATAACCATCCCTAAGTCAGCCTCCTCTCCCCTCTCTCCTCATCCACAACAGGGTAAAGGCCCCATTCCCACTCTTCTGCCCCTGAGCCAGCCCATCCACTCTGCCTTTGGGCTAGATCAGTGCTGGCACCCCCTGAGGGGAAAGACACCTGCTCTGGGCTCTGCAGGGTTGTGCTTCCCCCATTCCCATGCCCCATGAGCTCTAGGTGCCTCCACCGTGCTGTTCCCCCGTGACTCACATGGCCATTGTCATCCAGCAGGTTGTTGGTGAGCTTGAGCTTGTCAAAGGACACGATCTGCCGCATCCACTGTGCTCCCTTGGCGGGCGAGTCAGGGTGGAAGTGAACACGGCCAGGTGCTGCGGGGTCTGCCCGCCCAGCCACCAACCATGAAGAGCTGTGGAAGGCATACCTACAGGGGGAGAAGTGCGTCTTAGCACCAGGGAAGGTGTGCTGGCTCTTTCACCAATACAAAACACCTACGTGTGACCCCTTTGTCTCTCCAGGGCCATCTCCTAGTCATTACTAGTACCCTCTGGCAGAAGGCTGGTCGGATGGCCATGGAGGGGCTTGTTCCTACTGTGGGACCCTGGGCTTGCCTGCAAATGAGCTTGGATCCTACCCTGAGCAAGGGCAGGGGAGCTCTACACATGATGCCTTGTGAATACCCCATGAATGGGAAAGGTGCTGGGACAATAATGGGGGTGTAGACTGGAGTAGAGCCTGCAGTGCTGTGCCCAGGCCAGTGCTGGGAGTGACTGCGAAGAGAAGAGGGGGGAAGGACCCAAGAAGGTGGACCCCAGTGTGCAACTCCAGCACAGCCTCCTTTGTGAGGGGCCTGGCAGTCACACCCTTATGGGCAGAGAGAATGGGGCTTGGTGCCTTGTACCCGCCTGGACTGGCCTAGTTGATGGGGGAGGGGGAAGACCAGAGGGCAGGCACCTGGGTTCCAGGCAGAGGGGTCCGTGCCCACCCGAGCCCCTATACCTGTATCTCTTGTCATCCAGCGGCATGAAATCCATGAGCAGCACATAGTCAGCCAGCGGATCCAGGCCTGAGAGCTTCACCTGGAAGGTGGGGAACATCCTCCTGCAGGGACAGGAGAAGGGGTGGGCATGAGGATGGTGATGGAGGGGGCGCTGCAAGGAGAGAGGGTCTCAACTTTGGGGACACAGCATTGGCTGGGCACAGATGCACTGCCTTTCTGTGGAGGTGTAGTGCTGAGGACAGAGGACTGAGCCCATCCTGTGGAGGTTGCAGTGTTGAGCAGGCACAGAGGTACAATGCACTGCCCATGGTGCTGCCCCTGCCCCTGCTCCTGCCATGCCCATGCAGTGCCTCCCCCTACCTCCCTGCCTTGGTGACAATCATCTCAGTGCCCAGGCGGTTGAACTCCTCCCACAGGCTCCGCATCTCCAGTTGCACTGACACGTTGGATACACGCTGGTTCTTCCTGTCCTGCTGGGCATCATCCCTGAGCCCTGCGGACCCCTCCACAGCCAATGCACCCAACCTTGCACAGGCCTGTGGGACCCCGAGCAGGCAGGGAGTCCCCCCAGAGCTGCCCCACTCCGGGCTGGAGAAGGGGCCTCCGTCTGCAGCCAGGACGCTCAGGCTGGCTGTGATGAAGGCTGCAAAAGGAGAAAGAAAGGGTGCCAGTCCCCACAACAACCATGGAGCTTCAACACAGACATGGGGAGTGTGCGTTTAGGAAGGGGAGTCCTTACTCCAGTGATAGCTGGCAGCCCCAGGAGACATGTGGGGCTGGGGCACATGAGGCACCCTCCAGTCTGGGCACCCTCCAGCCAAACCTGCCCAGGTTTCTGGACTATAAAATTGTTCAGGATAAATGGCAGTGCCTTCAGCCCAGTCCGCCGCCTCCATCCAGTGCCCCCCCCAAGCGGGTTACGCCTCCATCCAGTGCCCCCCCCAAGCGGGTTACGCCTCCATCCAGTGCCCCCCCCAAGCGGGTTACGCCTCCATCCAGTGCCCCCAGCTGCCTCCATCCAGTGTCTCCATCTCTGACTTCCCCCATGGCCCTGCCCCTTTATGTCCCCTCTGCAACCATCATGGTTTACACAACATCCCGTTCATGGGTCATTGCACTCCCTGACCATCACTGTTATAATCAGCAGTCTGCACATGCTTCACTTCCCTGGTCCTTCAACAGTCTCATCTCCTTTCAGCCCCCTTTGGGAGACTACCTGCACTCTGCTACATTAGACCAAGACCCATAGTCCCCACCAGCCCATCTGCAGTGAAGCTCCTCATCCTGGGGCAGCCCCTGCAGCAACCAGTCACAAAGCTCCAGCCCCTGGAGTTGTGACCTCCCTTTCTGGTGCTTGCTTGTGTAATTTATCATCCTGGATATGTGTCAACCCAGGGCTGCTCCATGTGGGCCCCCCTGTATCACCCTCCCCTTTCCAAATGCACACTCTGAAACATCCTGTTTCCCCTCCTTTACACCTAACAGGCATTCCTGGCTGCTCCTGTTGCCCAGCCAAACCAGAGCCAGATCAGAGACGTCCTGATCTCTTCATCATATTTTTCATATAACATGACATGAGCACAGAGCCCTGGCTCCCAGCACTCCCCTCCTCCCACCTTGCTCTAACCTGCCAGTGCTACTATATAACCCAGGACTTCTGGCTTCCAGCCCTCCTGCTCTAACCCTTGACAACCAGGTATTTCGAGGTGCGGGTGCACTTCTGGGTGCCCAGAAGGTTTTTGAACATAATAAGCGCTGTACCGCCAGTAATCTCCATAGCTAAGTCAATAACATGAGACTGCAGCACCATGGCCAGATCCACTGGGGGGGTCTGGCATACAGATTTGCACACATGCACAACCTGCCCATGCTCAGCCCTCTTGATATTCAGCAACTCACTGCCAGGGTGTGGATCTGAAATGTGGCTGCCCATCCCTGTGCGCAGCACATGGATCCTGGGGCTGCCAGCAGTCACTGGGCTAGATTGAAGCCAGGGACCAATGATCAACCAGGAAGGGCCCAAAGCAGAGGATCCCAGGGGCAGTTTACCTGTCATGAGTATCACGAAGCAAGCAGTTTGGGGTTGTGCCGGGCAGAGTCCCTTCCCCAGCTCAGCACCGCGTCCCAGCACTCTGGTCACCAGCTGGCTCAATGAGCCTCTGCACAGGTCTGGGAGGTTTTTATTGTCCTCTTGGTGGGTGGAGAGATGCTCGCTACTGTCAGCTGCGTGGCATAGAGATGAACAGGGCGGGGCGGGCAGTTCCTCAGGGGGCACTAGCTGGCTTGGGACGCTGACTAGCATGGACTTGGAGCGTGCCGGCAACAACTGTGTGATGAGCTACTGATGAGTGATAAGCAAACGGGGACTGGGGAGCATGTGCTGGACTCAACTGTGCTGCAGGGCACTGACCTCCCTGGGAAGATGAGGGCAACAAGGCCTCCAGACTAGCCTCTGCTGTTGGTAAGATGCTGGTAAGGCCTCTTCCACCCCTCTATAAAAGGGGGAGAGTGGTGGCCTTTGCAATGTGAAGTGCTCTGGTGTTTGTGGATGCTGGGCAGGTGCTGTGAAGCTCATCATTCCCAGTGCCTCCTGGATTTTGGGCAGAAACCTAATTGGTACCTAATACTTTTCATATCACTCTGGCATCTTTGAATCTGGCACTGTACTTTGCCTGTATCTGGGGCATTTACATGGTGAAAACATTTTGTCTGGAAGGACCCCACTGGGAAACATAGGGTCTGCCTAGGACTGGCAGGTCTGTGCCACCTATAACCAGATCAATGGCCTGAAATAGAGTTAATTCAACAGGCCCAGCTGAGATACCCGCCCCAGCCCAACCTGGAGTCTGGTGAGAGTGTGAGAACAACAAGACTATGCTACCAGGACCCTTTCAGCACCATGTGGCCTGGAGTAATTCAGTGCTTAGTGCTGATGATCCCTAACCATCAAACTCTTCTTACTGTTGGCTCAAAAAGCTATAAAAAGCCACAGGGGCTGGCTCCCTTATTGCCTTTTCCCATTTGCAGCCTAGCAATGGGAAATTGTGGGTAATTGTGTGACACACTGTTAGATGGCATTAACTGTCCTCTCTCTGGGGAGACCAGGCCCACAGTGCAGGGGGGAGGAGAAGGAGCTGGACCAGCAGGAACTGTCCTTGTGGCTGGAGTCTGATCTAGTTTTCCCACAGTAGCTTATGCTATAACCTGTCCTTCTGGGACCTGCTCAGCAGCCCAAGCACTGGGCTGCCTCTGGCTTTGTTCCTGGCTGCCTTCGGTCATGGGGTGCTGTCCAGGCTGGAATTCCCTTGGTTGGCTCCTCCAGCCTCTTATTAGACAAAGGCATGAAAGAGGAATGGGGGGAAAAAAGATGAAAAAGGGACCAGCAAGACCAACTGTCTGCAGTGCCTGCCTGGTGGTGAGGGCTCATGACCATCCCCCAGGGCCCGCACTTCCTGCTTGTACATCTCACAGAGGTCTCTGTCCCCTCCCAAGCCAAGGAACTTCTCCTGTTCCCATCTGGGACAGCGGGCCCTGGCCTAACACCCAGCCCCCTCAGCACCTCCCAGCTGTCAGCCAAGGAGCTGGATGAAGCAGCAGGTTTTCCAGACTGGAGCTGCTTGCAGGGCACGCCTGTATTTTCACCAGTAGGTTTCACAGGGAATAAGTATTTCTGCTGGGCTTGTTAGCAAGGCACTTCAGAGACCTACTGGCTGGCCTAGTTCAGCTACAAGGATACTAGCCAATACTGCAATGCACAGCAATCTGGCTGTGTGCCAGATGTGACTTGGGGCCATGGCTGCAGGCTTGCCCACGGTTGCAAGGAAGCATGGGGTAGTCGGGATGGAGGGACAGATGCCCAGGGCTGCTCCAGCAGGAAAGAAGCAGGAGCAGAGTGGCTCTATGGAGACCTGACTGTGAACACTCTGCAGAGGGTGGGCATTGCGGGAGCAGCTGTCCTAGTGGCCGTGGAGGGCGGGTGCCTGTAGGGCCTGCAGAGGGGTTAGGGGCACTCTGTGGGGGAAGGGGAGAGGAGGGCTCAGGCCGGACAGGAGGCAGGTCCTTCCTTAAACATTCTTCTTTACAGCAAGTCCAGGCCCTTAAGGAGCAGGCCAGCTCTACCCCCGTCCAGATGCCCTGACACCTCCTGCCAGGACTCTTTGGACCCTGAGCAGCTGCCCACCCCCTGATGGCACTGCCCGTGGCTCTGGCAGTTAGTGATGGCAGAGCTGGAGAAGACCAATGTGCACTTCTCAGACCCCATTCTCCCCCACCCCTATGACACTCACCTATACCCATCCCTGTCCCCTCCCACATTGTTCTCACTCCCATTTCTCTTGCTGGGTGATGTCCTGGGGATCTAGAGATGCCAGATATGGCAGTCAATAAAAACTGTTATCTGGCTCTCTGCAGCCGCTTAACCCACAGATGCTCCCAGTTTGGGCACTCTGAGTGCCCCATAGAGGACAGGGGCCCTTGTGAGCCCCCATTCTGACACTCCACCTCCGCAGGCCCCTGTGGCAGAACCCAGCTCTACCCTGTGTATTCCCTTCTGGTGCTGGCAGGTCTCACCACTCACTGGCAGGCACATATTGAGCACCGAGACAAGGAGTGAGAGCAGGCATGGCCACAGCAAGTTCCCCCGGCTGAGGAAGGGGAGGAACCAGAAGTGGTGAAGGAGGTTATTTTCCTGCATCCTTAATTTTTCTCTCTCAGATACACTGATGAGGACATGTGGCCCCAGCCAACACCATTTGAAGCTCCCCTGCATCCCATTTCTCCCCTCAGTCCCACAGCCCAAGCCCCCATCCATTCAACGACTGCCTGTAACTGCAGGACAGCAGCTAGGAGCCCCCTACTCTGTGCAAAGCTCAGCAGTTTGCAAAAGGGGATAGTTTTCAGACAAAGACCATAGACATGCTGAACTGCTCATCAACTCAAGGATCTCAGCCCCCTCCACTCCCAACTCTTTATTGCCCACCACATCCCAGGACTACTGCCATCCTGTGCTTTGGGTAAGGAGGGGATCCGTCCTCCAAATCTTCCCCACAGACACTGTTGGGTGGCTGCTGTGGTTGTGCCCCATACCACAAGCCTAAGTGCACCACAATCAGCAACTGATGTGCACAACTCCCAGGAGCAGGTTCTCTACCAACCATGTCCTTGGCAGGTCCAGCATTCAGGATGTGAGGGAAGACTCACAATACCCAGGCCTCCCAATCTCTCTGCCCTAGACTCAGCAGGAGCCCTAGACCTACTTTGCCCACCATCCACGTATCTGCCTATTGCAGCAGGGCCTTCATTGCTACGTGCTGACCTAAGAGGTTTTGTGGCACCCTTGGGGCCAGAAAGACCCTCTGTGAGCAGGTGTATGCTCCTCCTATATCTGCCTCCTTGAGTTTTAGAGCCTCTAACTAGCACCAACCCACCAGGGTACTTATTGCCCAGAGGCTCCTGGGTCTTGGGTGTTTGCTTCCACATTGGTCGAGTTTAGCTCAGCATTTGCTGCTCTGTAACTTTGTGCTGTGGAGCACAGCATCAGTGCTGTGTGACACTAACTGTCTTCCCTCCCCCCAGCTACTCTCAGCCCTCTGCCCCTCATGCATCTTCCTACACTGAGCTGCTGTCAGTGCAGGCAGGCATGCTCTCACACCTCTTCATCTCAGCGCTCGATACATGCCTGCCAGCAAGATACTGGAGCTGCCAGTGCCAGTGACAGAGGGAGATAAATGGGGCAGGGCCACCGCTGCAGGGAGCAAAGGAGGGGCAGTTGGGCAGAGGTGTAAATGTGCAGCCAGGAGCTGGGAGAAGGGCAGTTATCAGTAGGGAAGAGGCCTGTGTGATGCTTGATGGACACTGTGCCCACAGGTGGGCTGCTCTGAGACAGGTGGGGTGGGGGCACAGCTTAGCCCCGAGCAGAAAGCATTCAGCTGTGGCTAGGGACACCCAGTGGGTGAGGGTGGTGAGAGTGAGGTGCTTGTGGCAGAGGGCTCCCTCAGGGAGCCACATTGCAGTGTCAGAAGTTCATAGTGGTTTCAAATGGGCACCAGCTGAGGCTTGGTGCCGAGGGTAGTAACATGGCAGATGAATTGGGGAGCTGGCAGCTCAGGGCAAGGAAGCCAAGCAGGGTGCTAGAGAGAAACGAAAGAAAGAGCAACTGCCCTGCTGGCAGGGGGAAATGCTGCAAGCATGGATTTGCTGTAGCCCAGATGAGGTGATCCACCTGGAAATAGCTAGCACTTGCCAAAATGTTGTTGGGTGGCCTGCTCCTTGTCAGCTCTTTCTCCCATCTCTGCTGTGGGCATCAGGCCCTGGTATTAGGGACTGCGGTGCTCTGTACGCTGGTGTTGTTGCACACTGTAGTGACTGCATTGTTCAAGCTGTCTGGAAAGGGGAGCGCGAGTGGGGCTATGCTTTTGTAGGAAGGCCTTCAGCTCAGGTTTTTATAGTGGGAACAATGAATTAACTGTCTGTGTGAGTGGGGGCAGGGGGCTTGTGCACTGCAGTACTGCCTAGTAACCTTGCAGCTGAACCGGGCCAGCCAGTAGGTCTCTGAAGTGCCTTGCTAACGAGCCCAGCAGAAATACTTATTCCCTGTGAAACCTGCTGGTGAAAATACAGGCATGCCTTGCAAGCAGCTCCAGTCTGGAAAACCTGCTGCTTCATCCAGCTCCTTGGCTGACAGCTGGGAGGTGCTGAGGGGGCTGGGTGTTAGGCCAGGGCCCGCTGTCCCAGATGGGAACAGGAGAAGTTCCTTGGCTTGGGAGGGGACAGAGACCTCTGTGAGATGTACAAGCAGGAAGTGCGGGCCCTGGGGGATGGTCATGAGCCCTCACCACCAGGCAGGCACCGCAGACAGTTGGTTCAGGGCAGATGTAGTTTGTGCTGGCCCTGGTGAGAGAAGGGAGGCTTTCTGGACAAGGATGATGACCTTGCATTTGGGGTCAGGAGCAATTGCCCTTCCTGGTGTTTGTCCATGGCTACCTGCCCCAGGATGACCTACTTGCTGGTCCTGCCATGGATCATAGAGAAATAGGGCTGGAAGAGACCTCCAGAGGTCATCTATCTGCTTGCCTGAGGCAGAATCATCCTTATCCAAAGTATCCCATACAAATCCACTGTCTGACCTATTAGCATTATTAGGCTTCTGCTCATGGTGCAGTGGTCAGGCCAGGCCTCTCCTCCCTGAAGCCCTTCTTCCTCCCATCTCTGTGAACTGCTCTGAACCCCCACAGGCAGGTTTTACTCAATGATATCAAGTGTTAGTATCCTGGGGAATTGAGCTGGGCCTGGCAGAGGCACAGTGGAGCCCCAGGTCAGCTGTTGGTGTGCCCACTGGTATAACATGCCTGTTTTAGTGTAGAGGGGGCACTGTGCATGCCAGGGAAGAAAGGGGGAGCGGTCCTTTGGCAGTGCAGCCAGGATGATAAGTGTCCCATGCTGAAGGCTTGGGGCAGCAGTGCTGGCATGTGCCCGTCTGCAGGGTTTGAACGACACTCTAACTCTTGGCGGGTCTGCGGCACTGGCACCTGGAAGGAGCCGCTGCCACCTGAGCAGTTTAGAAGTGTGAGGGGCAGTCCAAGGCCTCTCATCTTGTGGTGGTGGTGGGGGAGTTGGCTCAGCCCCTCCAACCCCTCCCCATATTTTGAATCCTGCTGATCTGTTCTTGCTGTGCAGGGTTGAAGCTGCTAATTCAGTGATGTTAACAAGTCTGCCACAAAGGCAAGTGTGGCAGCCTTTATGTTTGGCCTGCACTCAGGGCCCTGAAGGGGGCATTTTCTGTGCTTGCTCAGGCTATTTTTAATGCCTTGTCCAATCTTTGACAACCCAGGAGGCAAAGGAGAGTCCCCAGCTGAGGGAAAGGATGTAAAGAGCAGAAGTTGAAAGGGTCTCTGCTCATTATGAGGGGGTTGGCATCCATTAGTAAGACCCACATTGGCCTCCCTCATGCTCTGCCTACAGAGAGAATTGGGCCTTTCCTGGAGACCAGGAAGGGAACTCTCACCTGGCACTGTGGTGGTCTGGACTCTAACCTGCGTGTTTGGGTGGGAAGGTGCCATGCTGTGGGGTCTAGGAGCGGCCGTGATCCTTCTAGCGCCCCCTACCGCATCAATTAGGCAATCCAGCACCCTCTATCCTCACCCGCCACATCTTTGCTGTTAAATGGTTCAATTAGGGAGGCTGCCTTTTATCTCCTAATACACCGTATTTGCTGAACTATCCTCTGTTCTGTATGAGGTGACTCGATACACCCCAGCCTTAAGGGCTATGCAGGCCTCCTACCTCCCCTTTAGCCAGCCCCAAGCCTCGCAGCTCTTCCGGATGTTGTCAGGTCCTTCTCTTTTCTGTGCCCCTCTCTGGCACCCTTGGCCTTGCCATGCACCTGGCGCCCCTTACTACTAATTAGCCCTATCGGGCTCACGAATGGTATTCTTCCCCACTGGACAAGTGGTCTAAGCCTCACTTAGCCCCTCTGGGTTCTTGTCAATAACAGCTATCCAATTAGGCTCAGGCGACCTAAGCCTTACCTGGCCCCTCTGGGTCCTGTCAATAATGTATGTCCAGTTAGGCTCAGGCGGCTAGAGCCTTACCTGGCCCCTTTGGTTCCTATTATTGTGGAGACCCTCCGGAACGCCTTCTAGGTCACACCCCTCTTGGGGTGACTGTCAATCAAACATGCCCCTCTTGGGGTTGCATCTTATTACATGTGCCCCGCCTGGGGCCTCTCTTCAACACATGCCTGCTCCCACGGCTTCTCGGCACTTTCTCCGGGCTCTATATAGCCACTGACTCGCCCTCGCCGGGCTAGTCGCCTTTACAGCACCCACCCTAGGCTTTCACTCGTGTGGCTCCCACACTTGGAGCCCACCATGAGTCCCTATAGGCTTCACTCTGGTGCTAGGACCCTTGGGCAGGGTCCTCTGCCCCACTCGGGCCTCTCACTATCGCCCATACAGGGCTACCCGCTATGCTGCCTCGGCACTGAACAGCTGTGCTGTCCCAGGCACCACTCATCTGCCCACACAGGGCACCAGGAACCCCCAAGCAACTGGGGAGTTCCCGTGAGGCCTCCTCACACCCCTACAGCCTCATCCGGTCCTCTGGTGTTAAACCCACAGCAATAACATAAGCCAATCGGCTATAACTCAACAACAAGAAGCCTCCTGGCTTATAACATACGGTCCACGCCCCCTTGGCTCTCTAGCCATGACCTCCCAGCCTGGGGTCTCTCTACCCTTACCACACCATAGCCACTTGGGTGGTCAGGCTGCAACCACCAGCTCTGCTTTGCTCAACTCTCCCGCAGCGCTCCTGCTGCTTCAGCTGCCAGAAGGGAACTGCTCTCTAGGCTCCGGCCTGGGCTGTTTATAAAGGCCCGGCCCTGCCCCCTTCTGGTCATGTGACCAGCCTGGTTGCCCCAGCAACCGGCACCTGAGCTGCCCTGGAGATTGGCAGCTACCCTTCTCCACTTCTAGGAACAGGGCATCCAAGTGCCCCTGTGACAGAAGGCCCCCGTCCTTTCCCTTTCTCTAGCTCCAGAGTTGTTGCTTTGCCACCCTTCGTGCTTGTTGTGTCTTACTTCCTTGGAAGCTCATGTATCCTCTGCCCTCTACCACCACTCTCTCCTTATGGATCCCAGTCCTTTGGAGGGCTGCTGAGACTGCAGAAACGCTATCTGGGAGCAGGCAGCTCATCCTCCAGCCCCTATCTTGTCCTGCCTGTGAGGAGTCCCACAGCATGTGTGTTGGCTGTTGGTTGCTCCTTGCCCAGGGGAGCCTATGTTCATCCAGCTAGTGTGTTGGGGAGCCCTAGGACCTCTACCCAGGTGCAGTCTGTCAGCAGCCATGTGGTGCCAGGTTCCTCAGGGATCCTATTGCCCCAGCTTTGTGCTCCTTTGGTATGTTAGCTTTGTCTAAACCCAGTCTTTCCTCAGGAAGTGAGGATGGTGTTCGTGGAAACTGTGGTATGAGGTGGGAGACTGAAGTGCTCTGAAAAGCCAGCTTTCCGGGTTACAGGGTCTGGGGAGAAATGCTGTGCTCCCTCCCATCAGATCACTCCAGCTCCTCCCTTACCTGCAGCCTGTGCCTGGTCCTTCTTTTCCTGGGAGAGCACCCAGCAACACCCTCCCCCTGCAGCCTAGACCCAAAGATTCATCCTTTCAAGGCTGCTTTACAAGACAAAAGCGCCGCTCACCTCCCCCAGAAGCCTGGTCCCAGCTCAGCCCCATCTCCCCCTTCCCTAGCCACTCCCTAGAGTATGAAGTGCCCCTCTGTCCCAGATGACCAGCTGGGGAATGGCACCCCCTGACGCTCTGTGCTAAAGCAGCCACAGGATGGGGCCAGATCACTCCATGGCATTCCAGTGACGACCAAACTGTTAGACAAGAAAGTAACAGCCCCTTCTCCACAAAGCATCCACTGGGCTCTTGGGGCACCAGGACCTGGTTGCACGCCGGGGGCCATCAAGCTATAAGTAGGTGCACCTCTCACTGACTGCATTGTGAGGCAGCCTGCATCTTCTTGGATTACCCAGGCTCCCGAGTCCAGGACAGGGACAGGAACCTGCTCTTGGTGCCCAGTGATCTCCAGCTTCCCACCAAATCACACCTCCCATTGATCTATCACAGTTCCTGGCACCCCTGTATCAAGCCCCAGCTGAGAGACTTCTTCATGGCCTGTGACACTTCCCCTCTGCTTCTGTGACTGCGCCTGGAATCCTGCGGGGAAAGAGACAGAGCTGGATCTGCTGGGTTATGTTTCAGTCCTGCAATCTGCTGGCTCTGAGAGCCCCTGATGACCAGATCCAACTACTGGACTCTGCTGGATGACAATGGCAGGGCCAGTAGCAGCACTGGAGCAGGCGCAGGGCCTATCTGCATGTGATGGAGCCCTCTGCTCAGAGGCATGACTGTTCCCACTGCTGCATTTCACTCTTGGAGCCTTGGACATGGAGCCACTGTTGTGTCACCTGCTTGCTGCATCCATGGGGGTCCCCAGTGTTCAGCAATGGTCATGCCATGGCTTTCCTGTCCCACTGGGGTCAAGATGCATCTGCATTGTCTGTTCTGACACTGCCCTGGAAATGTAGGCACAGCTCTGTCCTGTGAAAACCACTGGAAGCCTCTGTTCCTGTGAGGTGGCCCTCAACCCACCCATGAACTGAGGGTTTGAGGAACCCTCAGGCTGCAAGACAGCCCCCTAGCAGTCCCCAGTCAGAGATGCTACTGGAGCCTAGCATCCTGGATCTACTGGCATAGTGACAGCAACTGAAAGCTCCTTGTCATGGATTTCAGAACTCAGCACCAGGATTTGGGTTCTCCTGAACATGAGATGTTCTGCCGGCATCTACTTAGAGAGCAGCCGTCTAGCACCAAGGCCCCACTGCATCGCCCAGAAGCCTTTCGTGCTGACACAGGAGCACCACCTCTCTGCTCTGTTGGTTTCTCCCTGCCTGTTCACTGGGATTTACCGTTAGAGAGAAAGAGCTACAGACCTTCTTTTAAGTCTTGCCCCATGCCCTGCTGGGACTGAGATGTGGCCGTGTCCCACCTGTCACTGCATTCCCCACCCCTCTGGGACAGGGCTCTGCTGTCCAACCCTGCTCCCCTTCAGCATTACCACTTGTTTGGAAGTGTCCCATGGGAAGCACCACCTGCAAACATAGGCCTCTACTGTCCCCCTCCCATGCCTCAGCCCAGGTTCCCTTCTGCCCCATTTATCTCCTTCTGTCACTGGCACCAGCAGTTCCAGTAACTTGCTGGCAGGCATGTATTGAGCTTTGAGATGAGGAGGTGTGAAAGTAGTTGTGTCAGTGCTGGCAGCAGCTCAGCAAGGGAAGATGGATGAGGGGGCTAGCTCTGCACCCTTGGGGCTGAGTGGAGCTGGGGTGGTGAGGACTGGAATTGCATGCAAGGCTGCAGGCCTGTTCTGCTGTTCACATGCTCTGTTCAGACTGAGGAGCTGGTCTGCTGGATTCCAGGTGTGTCCCTGCTCCATTTTCCAGTTCTGTCAAGAGCAATGATTCTTCCTGGAATCATACTCAGGAACTAGTGTGACTGGCCTCCTCTGCCCCAGAAAGACCCAGCTCCCATGCTGCTGCCCCCACAAGCTCCTGCACAGCACTGAACTCTGATCCATGGATCTTTGCAAAAGCCCTTCCAGCCTGGGCCCTCAAGAACTAGCTGGCAGCTTCTGAAAGAGGAGACATTAGGTAAGGGGAGCCAATAGCTTTTGCCTCACCTGATAAGGCCCCTCACCTCTGTATGCACTGAGTGTAGAGGGACCAGCCAACTTCCCCTATGGCCATGATTCTAAACCAGAGTGCTACAGCACCCTTAGGAGCCAGGAGATCCTTTTAAGGGGGTACCACACAATATTTACACTGTTACATGAGAAAACACATACTCACACTTCACAAAATAAATCCAGAGGTGACAAATAGGAATCCCTGGTATCAAAAACATTCTGATCTGTTGTAGTCTTTCTGAGTCCTTTGCAACAGAAGAATTACTCTATTATTTTTCCATAGTGAAAAAAGGAGTGAAATCTAAATGCTGGCAAATTCTGAGTCTAAAATGGTTGAGAACAACTGCCCTAGGATAAGGCAGCCCAGAGCCCAAGGAGGGCAGTTAGGGAAGGACTGGAGCCTAAGGCCCTACTCAAATGGCCTAACTTCTATTGTCTGCACTTCTGGATGTCATGACCCCTACTCAGTGGCAGAGGCCACACAAGGCAGCAGCCACCAGATAACCCCCGGTTTCCTACTGTCTTCAGCACAGTTATGGCTGGTTATGGTGGATTTCTCTGAATAATGGAGCACCCAGTTTGAACGGGGTCAGGTCACTACAGGACTCAAGTAGAGCATGATCCCACCTGCCTCCTGAACCTTTCTGACTGTCCCCCGGTTCTTATCAGGGCCCGGACAGCCAGCATGTTCATGTCAGAGTGCAGCAATATCAGAGGCTATTGCAACTGTCCCTACCTTCTTCTGGTCAAGGGACAGTAAGGGCATGTCAAGTGCCAGAAAGCTGAATTCACCCACTGGGTCTGAAAAAACCCGTAGTAGAGCTTGTTGACCCTCATGCATGGAGTACTGCCTATTGGCCCCTCCCATTGAGCAGCCAGGCAAAACTTGCATGTTGCTCCTGTTAGGAGGAGACACTGATAGTAGACATGGGTATTGCTGGCATCACCCTGTTTTATTTATAAGGAATGCACACAGTCCCAGAAACAGTGTCAGTGCTCCAATCCCATGCCCCTTCCAGCAGAGTGCTGCACTGTAGGGCTGTGCGAAATTTTGCTGTCCGTTTTGTTTTGACACTGTTTCAACCAATTTCGAGGTCAAAACAGCAAAATCAAAACAAAAAAAGGCTGTCGAAATAGCCTTGAAACAAAATGAGGCTGGTGGAAATGTTTCGAAAGTTGAAAACACCATAGGGTGGAGATGGGAAGTCAGTCCAGCTGGGTTGACTTCTCATCCCCAGTGCAAGATCCGGCAAGGGGAAGTAAAGCAGCCCAGTTGAGCTGCCTCTCACCCCCAGTGCGATCTAGCGTGGGGGACGGAAAAGCAGCTCAGCTGGGCTGCCTTTCACCCCCCCCCAGCATGCTCTAGAGCTAGGGATGGAAGGTCAGCCCAGCTGGGCTGATGCTCCCATCCCCAGCAGAACATTGAAACAGCATCGAAACAGCCTTTCTGTTTCCACAGGATGGAACGGAACAGCTGTTTCGACTCAAAATGAAATTTGATACAAAACACTGTTGTGTTGAAATGGTGAAGCTCATGGTGCAATGGAATGGTGCCATTTCGCAGAGCCCTGCAACACTGATATTGTCCATGGAGTGCCTGGAGTTTTATCCTCCCTTACTATGGGCTCCTCCTTTCTCACTCAGTTATGTGCATACCCCAATCAAACCCTGCTGGGGACATCCCCTCTGCAAGATGTGAAATGAAGGACAGTGGTTATGCTTACCAGTTCCAGTGATGTTTAAGCTAAGGTATAACCATGTGCCATGCAGGTCTGTGGAGGTTGATGTGTTAGCCATGCTATTATTGTAGCTGAAATAAACTTCCTTCTATACAAGTCCTGCCAGTATTGTTAAAAAGAGGGCAGAAATGAAAACAAACATAGGACAGGGATGTGAGACTGAGCCCCAAACATGCCCTCTCATGTCTCCATGCTCATTTCTTTAGCAGCCTTTTCCTGAGGTCACAGCCATGGTTTGGCTGCATGGCTGAGAAGCAGTTGATGGAGATGGCTTCCTGTGCCATGGGTGTGATCCTGGACCCACAATTCCAGGAGATCCTGCCTATGAGGACACCATACCCCAAGATGGAACTGGGAGCACCAGGCCAAAATAGGGAGCACATAGCTGACCTGTTCACGCTGCTGGAAAGGTGTGGGCAAGAAGCAGTGCAGAGCCTATCCAGAGCTGTGTTCATTAGCTTTGTGGCCTGAGAGGCTTTCTGTGATGTCTTGTCCTGCTGGGATCAAGGACTGAATTCAGAGGCCAGGCCAGCAAGGTAAGCCTCAAAGGGGCACCACCTCATTTCTTTGTATCTTCACTAAAGAGAACTCGTCCGAGGCTTCATTTTGGGAGTAGATGCACAGACACATGGCATGCTTCCAGCCTTTTGGGATGAACCTCCTTCTCTGCAATGGCCTGTCCACAGTGGGGTGACTCTCCAGTGTGCAATGTGTAGATATTATCAGAGCGAAGCCAGGAAATAAAGGATGGCAGCAGAGCTCAGGCTATATAAGCTCTCCCCCTTCTCCCTGGGACTCATGGTTAGTGGGATGTCTTGGGTCTGAATTTCCTGAGGGTGTCACAGAAACTGGCTCCCCCAGGGGAAGAAAATCAAAAAATTTCTGAGGAATTGGATTCCCCCATTTTTGAAGCCTTTTGCAGGGATCCTTGGAAAGCTCTGCTTGTAGTGGTTCTTGCAGTGCAGGCCCTGGTACTGTGACCTGAGCTGACAAACTGGGCTTGCGGACATTGTCCCTCCCTCCTTATCCCTGCAGCCCAGCCAGTGCTGAAGCATCAGGGTGAGCTACATCGATCAGCATCACCAAAGATGGCAGCAGAGGCAGCTGGGGGGATTCCATTCAGCCCCACAGTTGGTCCAATATTGATTTCTCAGGGCTTTAGGTGTTCAAATGCCCATGACGACCTGGTCCCCAAGCACCAATCCAGGACCATAAATTGTGTGTCACACAAAGATCCATCCAGGGCATGGCAGCAGACCAGGAAGTGTTTCAGTGAGGCATGAATACTGCTACACTACATAGCCCCCAGTGGTGGCAGCTGATACACACAAGACAGCAGCCTGGTGGAGGTGCCAGACAAGACAGCCCCTTGGCAGGCATGCCAGCCCAGAGAGATTCTTGATGCCCCTTTGTTTGTGGGATCCTAGATGTCGTCCCAGGAAAGAATCCCCTTCCCCCATGCTGCTCTGGTCTCCAGAGGAGGGAACTTCTGCTCTCAGGGCAGAGACAGATTGTGACCCCCACCATCAACCCCATTCTGGTGGGGCAATTCCCTTACTGCATCCTGTACCCAGCTCTGAATAACTCTGTTCATGTCCTTGACTGTCCCCACACCCATGAGCCTGGTCACAGGTGCTGGGACTTGGGAGAGAGCTGGTGAACAGCATGGGCTGATGTATGACAGTACAATCTTTCGCTGGGGTTGAAGTGGTGGCAGGCAGAAACTGGGGTGGTCTCCCAAGGGAAAAGGTGGCAAGAAGGGGACATGCAATTCCTAGAACCTGTGTCAGAGTGTTACCAGTAGTAGTTACAGCACTCAAATTATTTTTTTGGCAGATCTTCAGCAGATGAGGTTACGTTTGTTGGTAGATTTGTTCTATTACACATTATCTTACTATAATATTTTTATCTGTCATTACAATGTAACTGGTTTTATTGCAAGATGCCCTGAGCCAATTTTAAGGAAGGCAGAATATGCATATACTAAATAAATAAATAAATAAATGGGGCATAGAGACAAAGCACTATCCTAGGTCTATGCCGGCTCTGAGCTTCGGTGTTCTAGCCCTTCTCCTTTGCTGGGCAAAGTCAAAGAGTGACATGGTATCATGGCAGAGCCCGGGGGGCAGGAATAAAGCAGGGTCCAGCCGGGGCAGCAGTGCATGAGTGACTCTCTGTGCAGCCCACTGACTTCTCTGGAACCTTTTGCTCAAAGTCCAAGAGAAGCTGTTGTTGCTGGTGCTAGCAAGGCTCAAGAACCTCCCTTATTTAACCAGGAGGCTGTAGGAAAGGTTTACAGCCTGACAGGTCACTCCTACTTGTCCACCCTGTGACCACCTGTCTATTTGTAACACTCATACCGTGGGCCCTAAGGTCCACCTGGCTAACTAATAACCCCATGTGGGGCTAAAGAGTGAGTGGTACAAATACATTCTTGGGACAACTAATGAAAAAAAACAGGATAGGAGTGTTGTGTGGGTCAAAGAGTCAAAACGTGAAAATAAGTGCGCCCCAGGGGGACACCGAGCAGAGACCCCCGGGCTGCATCCACCAGTCCTCAGAGGTATCCATGGAGCCAGTAGATGCTACCCACTGGTGCTCTGCCCAAAAATGTGCATGGGCAAGTGACAAAAAAGCAGCCCTGCAGTCCCTGGGCACCTTTCCAGCCAGAGCCTCCTTCCTGGTCATGTACAGGGCCTACTTGGCCAGGGCCAGGAGGAGGTTCCGGGACTTGGCTGGGCCACAGATGGGGTGCCCAAAAATAAAAAGGTGGGAGGTGAAGTTTACCCAGCACCTCAGGAGGAGGTTCTGGAGGTGGAGGGGCTGTAGCTTGGCACACTTGAGTTTCATGTGTGCCAGGGTCTCCCTCTGCCCACCGAAGGGGCAGGAGACTGGGGTGTCCATGAAGCTCGCTATATACACGCCCGTGGCAATGGCTCCACAGAGGAGCCCCTGTAATCACCTGGAGTGCAGTGAGAGGACACCAGGGCCCATCTGGAAATCTAAGGTGTGCTGGTACCTTGAACTCAATAGTCACTGCAAGGAATGGCCGCAGGCTGGCAGCAGAGGCTGCTGCACTTGAGAATGGGGTAGCTGTCAGGTGCTCTTACATGTCATCTAACACCAGTGTTGTTCACAGTACTTTCCTGTTCAGGTCAGTACCACTGCCTCTATCTTTCAGATGGGGAAGCTGAAGCAGGGAGAGAGGAGAACAAAACAGAACTCTGAAAAGTTTACTCAGTACCTCCCCCTATTGACTGCCTTGATCTATGAAATCACAGGTGAACAAAAAGAGGCGTTTAGTGGCAAAGACCACTACAGCTAGGACCAGAACAAATTAGCTTCCACATAGCTTCAGTTCCAGCTGTGTCACTTTTGCTTATCAGGTATCACACTCTATTTATGTCCTCATACAGTGCACAGAGAAACGTAGTGCCTAAATAAATGCACTGCAAGTAAATCTCTCCTAACAGCAGTGAGAACAGGGTTTTAATTTTGATGGCGTAAAATGGTGGGATATTAAGCAATTGTGACTACTGAACACAACCTGAGTTTAGGCATAGGATTATAATGGAGGGGATATATGAATTCTCATGACACTATGAATTCTCTTGACTTTCTGGTCATGACTGTCATAAATCGGCCAGATTGTGTTAGGAATATAATTTGCAGGGCATTAACAGTGATTAAAGGGAGCAGGGGAGACTTGTGTCATTTAAATGACAATAACGTGCCAGAAGAGTAACAATGTATTGGATAAAATCCAAGTCTCTTGCTTTCAGGATGCAACAGCATTTGTTTTCACTGGCACTAATCCGCCAGGAAGAATGCCATTCAATTACCCTCACTGGGAATGTACTAATTCATTTTGTTAAACAATCATTGCTACATTAAGATTGAGCACTCAGAAACCAGGAGCTGACAATCTGTAAGGTTTATGCACAACCTTAACTCTGACCCCCCCATAATTATTGCAACACAGCTTTTAATTACAGGCTTATCACTTCTGCCTCATACCTTTATGAGAGCTCCGGCTTGTAGCTAAGGCAGCATAATATTATCATACCGTGGCCTCCATCTTATATTGAAGCTGTCAGTTGTAGATCTAAGGAAGCGCCATTCTCCCCATTCTCCCTGAGATTCTTGGCTTCGTGATGGAGTCAGCAGACAAAGAGAGAGTTCCAAGCTCTGCCACAGGTCTCCTGGGTGACACAGGACAAAGACACTTTATTTCTCCAGCAGGAGCCTTTCTGAGATGGGACTTGCTTTCACTAGTTGTGTATGTGGCACCCAATATATTCTGGGTTCTAACCTTGATTGTAGGTGCTACTAAAATAATATTAATTGTTTGGATTGATATAAAAAACAAGAGTTGTATAACAGGAACAGATATACGTGCCTAATGAGAGTCCCCTCAGCTGTAATATGTACAAATTCATAGTATTTATAATATCTCTGGACACATGGGAAATCTGCTAGAGGAGACAAAGACCAAGCTTCAGTTTTAAGAGTAACAAACCGATTACTGATTCCACTGTACAATCAAAAAGCCAGACCCTTTCCAATAGCCTACAACACTTCTTTTGGACAGCTTCAAGCCACATAAATAATAATACATTTAAAGAAACCCTAGGTTCCTAGCTGTTGAGTGACTCTATTCATCTCTCCTGATCCTTACATGCTTAGAAACTGTGACCCATTAGGCTTTTGCGAATAGGGAAGTATTCGATTTGGAGTCAGATTCAGCCAATTTGGAGGACAGTGATTCAATTCAGAGATTGGGGGGCATGGGCCCTGGATGATGCACAATGACAACAGGATGCTGCTGCCAGCTGGTGAAGGTGGCAGGTCTGGGGTATTTCCCCAGCCAGCAGCAGCAGTCTGCTGAAACCCTGTGAAGATCCGGGGGCTGTGCCCCCCTTGGAAAGAGGTGGGGAATGATCCAGGAGTTGCAGCTGATACAGGGAGCCACCCTAGCTTCCTGGCAATGTATGGTACCCTGCTGAGCTGCACTGCACCCACGCTATCAGGCAGCTGCCATGCAGGTGTCAGGCTAGGGGAGCAATCCCCACTACCCCCCACAGCCCCATGCTGCATGGGGGACATTCTGTCATGAGCCCTCAGAGGCCCTGATTGCTGCTGCCAGAGCCGGTGAGTGCAGGGCTTTTTTTTTTAAAGTACTGGGAGGCTGGGCTGGGTGGGGGATGGGCGTAGCCATGGGGCCTTCTCCTGCAGTTCCTGTGGCTGTGCCTGCCTCTGCCCTAGTGGGGGGAGCTGTGGGGGATATGGGGGTTGACCAGCCAGCACCAGGAGGGGAAGGAGGGGACACGATACAAGCATGGCTCACTCCGGGCGGCAGCAGGGCAGAGCCCCCACTCCCAGTTATGCCGTGCCTGCATCCTGCGCCTCCCCATCCTCCTCCCCAAGTAACACTCCTCCTGCCTCAGGTGGGCAACTTGTCCCAGCCCCAGCCCCAGCCCCTCCATCCCCTCTGCTCCTTCCCTTCCCTCTCCCTCAACCCCAACAGACTTACCAGCTGGAGGCAGCTGTCAACTGCCTGTTTAGTCTAAGGCCAAATCTTCAAATCGGCCAAATCTTTTTCTGAAGCTTTTCCAAATCAATTCAGATGCTTCAAATTGATTCGGAGCTTTTACTTGGTCTCCTGATTCGATTCAGATTTGGAGATTCAGTCCCCGAATCGAGCCAAATCTCCTCTGAATTGAATCAGCAGCCCTATGACCCATCATGTGGAACCACCTGGAAATACAAGAGATGAAGTGAGTGCCATTGCTCATGAGTTTTCCTTGGCAGTCTAATCCAAAAGGGGGCTATGCATGCATTGTGCCATGTGGAAAAAAGTGCCCTTTCCAATAACCAGGACCCAACTACCGTAGGGCTAGGAGTGGCAGTAATTCCCTCTGGGTACTTCCTAAATTAATTCTGGCTGCAAATATTAGCTCCCAGACAATGACAGAAACCTCTTGTGTGCATGTGCTGATTGGTTCTTTAAAACGACATCCCATGGTGCACTCTGCTTGTCAGGAGTCATTCTGCTTGTGTGCCCAGTGTTCTCTGCATTGCTGTGGGTTCAGCATATTGGGTTATGCAGACTTTGCATCTGAGCACCACAGCCCAGCAGCCAGGCACACATTCATATCAGAACAATCTGCCTTGAGGGATGAATTCAGCCTTGCTGAAAAGCCATCCAGAAACCACAGAAAGTTCTTGAATTCCCCAGCAAGGCTCTACAGCACATGTATTGATTGCTTTATCTAAGACAGGTATGTTGGCGTTATATGGAGCCCGTAACACATGGTGAACCCACAGTATGATGGAGGAGGGACATGAAACAACAAGCTCTTAGAGGGATGCTTCCTTTGGGATTGATCAACTAGCTCCATGGAAAATGCTCCAGAGCTTGTATTAACTTAGCTTGTGGGGTCCTGCCTTCACAGCAGTTGGGGATTCCACTGAAGGAGACAGCTCCACCCTGAGTTGCTAGGGACCTGAACCAGACCCTCTGCATGTATGACCCTGAGTTTGCAGTGGATCTCCTGAATCTGGAGCTCAGGAACCTTAGAGGATGAACGTCTACTTTTATTTGCATCAGAGCAAATGAGCCATGAGCAGTTCTGGCTGTTCTCATTGATTCCATTCAGTGCTCAGCCAAGCAAACTCCCCATCATGTCACGTGCTATTGCCTTTATATCCAAATCCCAGAACTTTCCATTTGCAGGGATCTGTGCACAGATCTGTTCCAATTCAGGGTTTCATCAGAGCCCCTTTGAGTAATGTTGGTGACTCAGGATAATTTAGCAGAGAAGTGTCAAGAAGTCTTTCTGTCCCTTCAGACCTTTGTGAGTCAAGAAGAAATTTCCAAACTTGCAGTCATCTGCCTGGCAACATTGTTAATGTGTGGCCCTTCCACTCCAGCTAGTTAGAGCTGCAGGAGTCTCAGGCCCCTTTCTCTATAGTCACTCCACCTCCTCCTTGCTCTCTTTATCACTATTTAGGGGTCACATCAGATTCTTATAGTGACTGCAGTTCTGGCAGTAATAGAAGCAGTAATACACCATTTACTTGAATATAAGATGACCCTTTATAATTAAATTTCATATATGGAAAATCTTATAATTATAAATCTTATAATTTTCCAGGTATAGAATTAAATTATTGGAGGGTTGCCTTGAATTTGTCCCCCTCCCACTGCTATAGCAAGGAAAATATATTTTGGGGTCAGGTTGCCCTCTACTGTCCCCAACTTTTTTCCTCTGCAGCCCCTTCCCTCCTCCTTACTGTCAGACCCTCCTGTCCCTGAGCACATGGAAGTGAAGAGCAAATCTGAAAACACTGATCTTGAAATAAACATACCTATAATAATTTGCATATAGGCAAATTATTACAGGTACCCATAGACTTGGTTCATCCAGAACTGATGCATTTCACTTTTCTTGAAACTGCTGCAAGTTTTAGTGCAGGTTCCTCATAAACACAGTTTTAAGCAACACTTTTATACCTCCTCGTATATAGTACATTTTTTTGCAAAAATATTTATTTCTATATAAATAAATATATATGACTGCTATGGTTCACTTGACAATCCAAAAGACACCTTTACAGTTACACCATTCTTATTCCCATTACAGTGACCATACCATGTGTGGCAGGAAGCCACCCTTGTTTCTCCCCAAAATCTCTGTGCTGTGACAATGTGATTAGGATGGGCCCAGCAGAGGAGACACACCCTTACCCTATCTCTTTAGGTAACCTGAGATGGCTACATTCCTGAGGGAGGGGGGAAACCTGCTCCCTCTGCCTACCTTACTGGTATCAGCTACCTGGGTGAGGGGCTTCTACCTGGTGGGCTAGAGTCTGCCCGGCAACTAGTGATGTATTTCAAATTGGTTGGCCGACAGCCAACTGGAGCTGGCCTCCACTGGACCAGATAAATGAGGTCACAGGGGCTATATAAGTTAAGACTGCCCAGGAGGAGAGGGCAGCAGCCATGTGGGGGACTCAGACTTAGAGAGGAGCTTTACCATCTGAAACTGGCTCTCTCCCCCATAACTCATGAGCTAGGAACGGCCTGCCTCCAGAGGGAATCTTCAACAGCCCCTGGATGATGCTTGTGAGTAAGCTACTCGAGATCTGGTTAGATATCTAGCTGGCAGTAACTCAGATGCGTGATCAAAAGGCTACCTCAGTCAGACTGTTTTGCTCTATGGGATTTCTATGATATTGCTCTATCTTGTACCCTATTTTCATCCTACCCCTGTAATCAATAAAGTTCTTCTTTGTGACCGAGACTTATTGAGGGGTGGGTCTAAATTATGCCTAAGAGGCCCCTTAGGTCTGCGGACTAAGGGAGACTTTCTTTTTTGGCCCCCAACTTGGGGAAGTGCCCCAAGTGCCTGTACTGGGTCAAGTACCCGTAGGACAATTAGGCCTGTGTTTCCCCGAGGACACAGAGCCAAGACAGTCCCTTCTTGGGGTGGTGGCAGCTTACGTTACCCCCAGGCTAGTGAGTGTGCTCCAGGAAGGGGGTCAGCCAGATGCGAGGCACCCCTAGGGAGGCACTCGGAGCCTGGAAGGTGGTTGGGCGCAGGGAGGTGGGTGGCTCAATGCAGGAGTGCCCCCTACTGGCCCACCACACCATGCACCCAAGGCTCCCATGTGTCTGCATGTCCACATGTCCATCAGCTTCAACTTTAGCTGTCACAATCACACAAGGGATGGCTTCCACATCTCCTTCCCATCCCTCCCTTCACACACCCCTCTTCCAATTCCGCCTCATGTTGGTCATCATGTACAACTGCCATTGCCATAGCAGGTATCCTGAAACATACTTTACAAAGCAGGCTGTTTTGGATTCTGTCTCCATCACCTGTTTGTAGATCTGGCTTGTGTACTTGGTCCAGAAGAACAGCAGGGTGTCTGGGATTCCTCTGTCCCCAGACCATTTTGCTTTGTACAGTGTGGCCCTCTCCAGCTGCTCTCATCTGGAGCCCCAGAAAAAAAATGTACATGGCTCTTTGGATTCTGTGGATGACCTGCTCTGAGAGGAGGAAGACCAGTGTGGTATACAGAAATACAGGTAGCAACACTGCCCTCATGAGTGCTATGTGCTCCCACATTGACAGGTGGTACATATGCCACAGTCCTGGCCTCTGCTTGACCTTAGCCTTAGTCTTTAGGGTTCATTAGCTTTAGTCTGTAGTGGCTCTGTCAACTTATGGCCATTATTCCTTGTTACTTCCAGTAGTGCTTGGGGGAACAAGGACTTTCCCAATGCCTGCTGGTCCCCCTTGGCCAGTTTATAGACAGCCACCAGATCCCCTCTCAGCCTTCTCTTGTGGAGGCTGAATGGGTTCAGGTCCCGTAGCCTCTCCTCATAAGGCCTGCCCTGCTGTCCCCTGATTGTGCAAGTGGCCCTCCTCTGGACCCTCTTGTTCATCTTGGAGTCAGTAATGACTCCAAGATCCCTTTTTGCCTCTGCACTGACGAGAAGGGACTTCCTCAGCCTGTCGGTATGGTGCTGGTTCTTCCTCCCCAGGTGCAGTACCTTGCACTTGTCAGTATTGAAACCCATCCTGTTCTCACCTGCCCACCCCTGTAACCAGTCCAGATCTAATTGCAGCCTATTCCTACTATATACATGGACATATTTTTTGCTTTGATAAAAAACCTTAAAAAAAATCCTATTTTTGTTGTACACAAGCCAATTCCTTCCTCCTGCCTCCTTCCCACCCTGTATTTGTTTGGTTCAGTCAATATTCCAGTGTTCCTTTTCCCACATCAACATTGTTAGAGAAAACAGCAGAAGGCAGAGGTCATGGCAGAGGGGAAGATGAGAAGACAGGAAACCAAATTCCTTTGGCCACAGCTGCTATCCCTTAAGTGTGGTGTGAAGCCTGCAAAGAAGAGGAATGGACTCCCAAGGGAGGTGGTACTCTCTCCTACCTTGCTGGTCTTCAAGAGGAGGTTGGATAGATATTTGACTGGGGTGTTATGACCCCAGCACTCGTTCTTGCCCGGGGCAGGGGGTCAGACCTGATGATCTGTTTAGGTCCCTTCCAACTCTAAGCACTATGAAGAGAGATCTGATTCCTTGGGCACTATCAATCTATGGGTGTTTTGCCAAGGGGACTGAGTAAAAACAACTCCCAGCCATAGGAAGAGCTTCTCTCTGTGTGTGGTAGTAACCCAACTCACCATGGGGTAAGCTTTACTTACAGCAGAGAAATAATGGCACAAGCAGATGCAAGAGCTTCCCAGGCTTTTGAATGGCCACCTGCACAGCTGAAAAATCTCCAGAAATCCTTTTTCTCTGATCTACGTCCACCTTCCTGCTCCATCTGTTCTTAGCCCTTACAATGTCACTTAACTCTTTCTTCACTCTTCAGAGGTTACTGGTCAAGCCCTGCAGGTGTTTGCAGGTGCTGTGCTGGGGAAAATGTATTGGAAGACCTTAGACAGAGAATTGACCCCTTGGAAAAGAAAAACTGGTGAGAAATGGTCCTGGGAGCTGATAGAGAGCTACCACCACCCTGCACTTCCTTGCATTTGTCACTAGCAGAGGACAGAGGGATCTTGCCCATGAAGAGGAAGGAATGGAAAAATTTGGCAAGAGAAGATTAAGCTCTTGAAGGAAAGTTTGCAGATGGCTCAGGTTTATAGGAATGAGTTCTCCCCTGTCTACTGGCAACTAGAGAGAGTCTTTTATTCCACAGGAAAAGCATGTGGGTTGAAATACTGGGTTAAAAATGTACCAGTAATTTTGGGTTAAAAGTATTCCAAGTTTGTGATTTTTGCTATGTTGTGCAAAGAAATAATTTAGGGTTAATAAATGCCTAGAAACCTTACCACAGTGTAGCATGAACAGAAGGAGAGGCTGTTTGAAAGAGAAGCTGTGATATTCAAGTTCCTCCAGCCCCCAAACTGGTTATTAAGAAGTCACATGCAAAGGCCATTTCTGATGCCACCATATTTGACTTGATGCCCATCATTACCATTCATCCCCCCACTGCAAAAGTCAAAGAGCACTCACTCACCGTATGCTGGGAACATTTTGTTTAGACATAATGGCACCATGGCTAAAGGAGTTTGTACTGGGGGGTCACCAAAGAAATGCTTGTTTAGGCAGCCTGCAGCCAGGTATCCTTAGGCCATATCTAGCTCTTGTTCAATAGTACTTGTATTATAATAGGTCTCTGTGCCCATTATAGGAACTCTTCATTACTTACTCTCTCCCTTTTGCTTCAAAATCTTCTGCACACACATCTGCATTGAAAGTTACCTTGTTGGCAATGAATGGACTTACTCTGTTCCCAGGACTCTGCTCCATACAGGGTGACACTACATTACACCTGAAGAACTCAAGTCTGGTTAAGATCTTCCGAATCAAAGCCAGGATCCAAAAAGCCACCTGTGCTTCCTGATCATCTTGAATGAGGAAATGTGCTTATTCCAGTGTTAATTCCAGTGGAATAAGGGCTGGAGAGTGAAAGGTGCTTATGCACAGGCAGGCAAAATACAGCCCATGTCCTGGATTCGGCCTGCCAGGCAATTTCATCTGGCCTGCAGGTGCCCACCTACTAACTGTACTCTACCCAGTCTGTGTGCCTTGCTCCCACCCTCTTGGGTGGAAGGGCCTGGCCCAGCCAACATGCAGCTTCTGTGTAGGGCTGCTGCTGCCACTGCTGCAGCTGCCGGGGGAACCTGCTCAGCTTCCCTGGTGTCCTGCTCGCTCCGGGCAGCAGGTAGGGAAGCAGTGGGGATGGGAGGACTTGCAGCTGGGCAGGAGCATGGGGCTGGTGGCAGCATGAAGCCCCCACCCAGGGGGGTGGGAGGAGCATGGACTTCGGGTGGGCAGTGTGTGGGGACCCCCTACACAGTCCCCTCCATGGCGCACAGCCCCTGCCGCCAGCAGCAGCAGGCAGGGGTGCTCAGGGCGATTGTGTCCTGCACAGGCTGTGTCATCCAGCTGCACATGGCTCTGGTCAACACTGCACATAGGGGTGAAGAGTGCAGCCCAGCTGGTCTGCCTCTGTTGCATGGGGCTATGCACAGTGCATATGAAGCTCTGCATCACTGGAGGAAGCCCCACATGGCAGAGCTGGATGCTTCCGGTGCTCGCTGCTGGCTGGTCCTGGGACTTTGCAGGGAAGCAGGGGATGAGGCTCCCTCCACTTCTGGTGAAGTCCCGGGACCTGCTGGGCAGGGGACAGTGAAGGCAGATGGTTCCATCATGTGGGGCTTCCCCCAGTGGTGCAGAGCTGCATGTGCATTTTGCAGAGCCCCACGCGATAGAGGTGGGCCTTCCAAGCTGTGGTCCTTGCTGCCATGCTCAGCATTCCTGCTAGGTGGCAGCGGCTGCACGGGGCACGAGTACCTCAACCTGCTGCTGCTGCCACTGGTGGGGGCTGTTATGCCATGTGGGGGGAGTGTGTGGGGGGGTCCCCACACCTTTCCACCTTCCCTCACACTCACAAATGCCACTCAACCCCTGCAACCCCCCACATATATACATACCCCAACATACCCTATTGTCCCCCACACACGGCCCCAGCACCTCACAACCCCC
>NW_017728937.1:5920223-5927595 GCF_001723895.1 Crocodylus porosus | reverse complement strand
CCCATCCCTAACCTCACCCCCCATATGCAATACACCAGAGTAAGACTTTATGTTTGAGTTACTATGTAATCACCTCTATATGCACTGAACAAACACAAATCATGGCAAAAATATTTTTTGTAATAAAACTAAAATGTTATAATACGTGTTTGACTTTTAGCATATGATTTGTTTTTTTCTGGTTCCGAGATGGCAACCCCTCCTCCCAAAAGGAGTATTACAAGGGGGGCAAGGGGAGGTATTTCCAGTGGCAAAGGTCAAGGTTTAGGGGTGAGACTTCCAATCCCAAGATGGTGAACAGGGGGTGGGACACCTGTCAAGGGGTGAGGCTACCCTTGTGGCCCTTGCCAGCTCACCACAACTCATTAAGCAGCCCTCCAGCCACAATAATTGCCTGCCCCTAATGTGAATGCTAATGTGAACCTGGCACTGCCTAAGTCACACAGTTAAAAAGGCTCAGTGCCCTTGGTCTGCTCAGCCCCGGAAAATCCATTGAAAATCCTTTTGCCTGTCACTGAGGATACAAGAAAAAAAGAGGGAAAAGGAATAAAGCATTTGAAATGTTAAGGTTTTCATATTGAAAATATCCTGTACTCTCATATTTCCCATTATCTTGAAAGGCGCTTTACAGGAAACTCCCCCCCCCCTTTTTTTACAGTCATTTAGATGTTTTTTGTCCATTTTGGGGGGGAAAAAAGTACATAGCTGAGATGGCTGAAGCTGCTGCTGCTGCTGCTGTTGTGTCTGATTCTGCTTTTTGGAGACAAAACAAGACAAATTCACATAAAATGGGAGAGAACAGGATCATAAGGATAGGAAATTTAGCTCCTGCCCCTTATGCTGACTCTACAGGGACTGCTAAGCAAAGAGTCCGAAAGCCCAGTCTGCTCAGCCCATTGAAACTCAGAGCACCAGCACCAGCACCAGCACCAGCACCAGCACCAGGCAGCTTTGGACACTGCTTTTTACTGCCTCTGGTCATAGTGCTGTGAAAGACACAGTTCTGCAGTGAAAGCAGGCTCTCTTTTTTCAAATGAGGATGTGGTGGAGATGTTGCCATGAGACAAAACTTACCTCTGACACCAGAGCAGAGAGAAAAGTGGCGGCCACAGAATGCTGCCAAAGATCAAAGGCAGGGTGACGAGATGCTGTTGCCAGAAGACAAGCCTTGCCAGTGCAGCAGCAGAGGGAAAAATGGCAGCAGCAAAATGCCGCTGAAGGCCAAACGCGCTCCCCCACACCAGCATGGGCACGCTTTGTGCATGTGTGCCAATGTCAGTTTGTTGGCCTGCCCTCGGAGAGAGGGATAAAATTTCCACAAACCAACTTCTGGGGAGGACCAGAAGTGAGGCCTCCTGAGAGCCTGGAGTGGTGGGAAGCAAATGAGTGTTCTGGTAGGGACAAGTGGTGGCAACCCTGAGAGTTGGGATGCCCAGGTAAGGCTGGCTCAGAGGAGCCAGGATACATACCTCTCATGAAGCTGTGGATCCTGGATGAAGCTGATAGAGACTGGGACAGCGGTGAGCCTGTGGAGAGAAAAAACAAGGAAGGATGCTAAAGCCATGAGTAGCCCCTGGGGAGAGAGAGAGAGAGTCCTGAAGGAAGGCACCCCGGGGTGCACACAATAACAAGTCAGACTGACATGAAGCCTGAATAAGGACGGTACACCATCTGAACCAGGAGCGAGATTAGATAAGGACTAAGGCCCAGCCGTGGCTGATTGACTTTGCTTTAGCCTCGGCCAAGAGCTAACGTCATCGCTGGTTGGTGTAAAGTGGGGTGTAGGGGAGGTGGAGCCCCAAGACAAAGACCTAAATGAGAGACCAAAGAGAAAACCAGGAGAGGCAGGATTAGAGAACTTCCTCCCAGCAATAATCTTTAACATCAAGATGTGGCAGATGAGAACCCCAGGTGACCTTTTAGTGACTCTCATTATAGAGCAAGCTGCCAACCTGAAAGGAGGCAGCTGCATCTGATTAGCCCAAAAAGGCAAAACACTCAAGTGAATGTCACAGGAAACTACAGAGGGAAACAGGAAAGGAAAGAAATGAGGTGGGAAAAAGAAAGGGATGGAAGAAGAAGGGACAAGAGTGCAAGTCACATCACAGAGTCCAGGGGAGCTGGACTTACTGGCCAGTGGAGGGAGTAATGCCAGTGGAAGGAGAAATAGTTTCCTTTCTCTGATCTGGTTTGGCTGGGGCATCCCTCTGGACCAGGATGGTGAAGGTCTAGAAGGGTCACAATGGACCCCAGAGTCCCAAGTGATGGCTTGGGTGGCATCAATGAGGCTGAAGCTTAGTTCTTTCTCTCCACCTGTTCTTTGGGTATCAGTGTCCAGTGAGAGGGGAGATGGGTATACTGGATGACAGCCTCATTATTCTGGCCACTAGTTAGAACTATATCCTATACAGCAACTTGGGTACCTTGATTTCTCTAGTTTACTAGGAGAAATACCATTTTTAGGTATGGCTAGCCAGTCTTTGGCTTAAATTACCTTAGTTTTTCTGAGTTTTCTGACTTTTACAAACCATTTTATGTAACAGGCCAAGCCAGGAAATTGTTATCTTGGTTGGCACTGAAAAATGACAGGGTCTCTTACCCCTTCTAGCCTCAAGGATTTGCATCGGCTTTTGCTATTTTTCACACAAGAAATTATCTGATAAATTTCTTATTCCTCCAAAGTAGCAGAACTTCACAGGTGGGACACAAGAGTGAAATTCAGAACCCAAAGCACAGACAGAAGTTACATTTGTCACACAATTGCCCCCCTGAAAGCACTCTACAGCCACATTGTGACACATGTGTATGGCTGCAGAGTTCTTTCGAAGTAGCCAATCGCATGATAAATTAATCCTCATCAAATGAGAGATCAGATGAAGATGCTCCACTTTGGAGCAGCTTAGGGAACTTCTGTTGCATGACTAGGGCTCAGCTGATGCAGCCCAGTGAGGTATGCAGGAAAGGATGAGGGGAAAGGGGAGGGAGAGCAAGCTGCGGGCTGGGGTTTGCCTGGCTTGAGCTGGAGGGGGGAATAGATTGGAGCCCACCTGCCTCATTGTCTCCCACCCTACAGCCCTCCCCCTCCTCCAACTCATGCCAGGCAAACCCCAGCCTGCAGCTGGTTCCCACTCCCTTCTCCCCACATCTGTTCCTGCAGACAGCACTGGAGCTGGGGGAGGGGGAGTGCTAGGGAGTGAGTCTGCAGGCAGGTTCCTCAGGCTTGATTAGCTCTAAAGAACCCAATCCTCCCACCCCCACCCTGCCCCCTTAACCTACAGGCGAATGTCTGTTGAGTCTGGGGGGAGAGGGGGTACTCTAACCCATGGCGCTTTATGTAAGCACCATGAGTTAGGGCAGAAGCCTGGATGTCTGTCAGCACCCCCAGGGTCAGTAGTACAGGACTCCTAAAAAAAGCCAGCCCAGGTCAGAGCTGGGTTACCTCTAGCCTGGTCTCACATCTCTGTCCAGTGGTTGGTCCCAGATGCCACAAGAGATTTAAGAGCCTGTAGTAGCAGCTGTGGCATAATCTGTTTCTCATATTACGTCTTGTCCTGGTTTCACAGAGTCAGAGATCATCTTAAGCCCTATAACATGAGATCAAATACCCCTGCAAATGTTTTTTATATTAATTATAGCAGCTGTGGGTGTTTCCTACAGTCTAATTATACATGTTGGAGAGCAATTCGTTCTGTTGGTTTTTTGGTTTCTCATCTTTCTATTTTATTGACTAGCCCTGTTCTTGCTTTACATGTTCCTCTTTCTTTTCTGGAACATGCTTTATTTTATAGATGTCCACCCGCTCCCTTCTTACCTCTCTTCACCCTGTCTCTCAACAAGAGAGTTTTTTCAGGCCTTTGACCATTCTTGCAATCTGTCTCTAGTCCTGCAATCTGGGTGTGGTGCCAAAGTTCCAAATACTGCAACCAGCCTCCAAGTAAAAGCTTGCCAGGGAGTGACAGAAAGGTGTCAGGGGCACCCGCTGCCTTGGTTTCTGCTCATTTTGCCTTGTGACAGTTTCTTTGTTCTTGGACACCAATGGCATGCTGAGTAGAGTTCTCCACTGCTCTGCCTATAGTGGTACCCAGCTCTCTCCACTGAGATGGTAGAGTCCATTTAGATCTCTGTAAGGCTTATGAATAGTTCAAATTTCTCCCTTTGATGTGCATTAATTTACAGGTGTCTCATCTTCAGTATCAGACCTTAATATCTCACCATCAGTATTAGACCTTGTGACAGATTCTTTGGAAGCCTCAAGTCTTGATTTCATTCCCAACTCTGCCACTGCCCTTCTGCACAATGTGGGGCAAGTCCCTTCCTTACTCTGTGTCTCTGTCTCTCTTCCAACCTCCATCTGTCCTTGCCTATCAGGCAAGGTTCCCCAGCACACCAGGGATCATTCTTGTTCCACCCCATTCCCTGGACATTTTTCAAACTCCCAGTCCCCTTGTTGAAAGAAGAACACCAGGACCAGAGAGCTGTACAGAAATACCCAATCAGGCATGAGCAAACAGTAGTAGATGAAGAACTTCAAAGGGAAACATTTGTTTAAAATGTCAGATTGACCCAAATCAATTGTCCCTGTTTAGTGCAGCGGGCATGACAAAGTAACTAAACTGAACAATGCATTGGTGGTCAGGTGAAAGTTACTGTTTAGCCAAGCAATGCAAAATATTTGGGGTACAATTACTCTCAATCATTACAGCTGGATGGCAATCACCTGGAAGGGATAAGAGCCATAGGGCATGTGTAGACAAAATGATATTTCCCGCAACTGCATTTGTGTTTGCATGACCCAGGATTTCCTGCCACTCTGAAGTCCATTTAGTGTCTTAAACTAACACTACTTGGAGATGTGTTAATTTGCAGTGCTCTCCAGTTACACCGCTCCAGCTATGGATTTGTTCATGCAAACAGCCAGACTCCAAAGACCTCTAATTAATCCCCTTCGCCATGAGGGGGCGCTGTGTTCTGGCCTTTAGCCAGTAGATGCTGCGTGTTCTTTTTTACCCTCCTCACTTCTCACTCCTCACCCCTCCCTCCTCCCTCACAGCATGCAGTGGAGTGGCCATAGGTTCAGGTTGGGACAGGTCCTTTCAGAAAAAAAATATTACTTTAAAATGGGGGAGGCCAATAATCCCTTAATTTCTATCCCCTCTTAATTCTTCCGCCCCCCCACCTGTTGTGTATGTTCTCCCACCGCCACCCATGTACCCTCCTATCCCCTTGCCCCCACCCATGTACCCGCCACCTGCGCCCCCTGCATCCCCATGTCGTGTCCTGCCACTGCAGTGGGCATAGCTCCTGATGACAGCTGCAGCATCACCATAATGGTAAGTTTTTTGCAGACAGTTTGAAATTTTGGAGTGGTTACATGGCTTCCTTCAGTATTGCAAACCTTCTGAACTTCATCACATTTCATTTCAGAACCATGATGAATAAAAGTCAAGGGCAGGATGCTGCCTGCCAGACCTGATGCTCAGGATATGCAGCATCCAGGGTGATATTTAAGTAATATGTTCCACCGAGAGAGAGGGAGCAAGAGCAAGAGAGAGCGTGTGTTGTGGGGGGAGGCAAAAGTCTGTTGTTTTGACAGTGCTCCAAACCCCCCCCCCCTTCCTCTTCTTCCTCTTTTCCCCTCCTTGCAGAAAACTTTCATGGGCGAAACTCACTGGGGGTGGCAGCCAGCACAGTAATGAATGAAAAGAGCGAAATATGTTCAGATTTGCAGTTTGTTTTTTTGCTGTTTACACATTGTATACATTTTATATTGTTAATCTGCTTGGGAGGAAGATCCCATTTTTTGAAGACAGTGTTTTCAATAAAGTGTTTTATTTTTGTTCTATATATGTGTCATGTTTTTTGGGGGTGGGTGGGTGGTTGTGTTGGTTTTCAGAGAGCATGCCTGCCTTAGCGTGGCTAGCTAGGGTGCAGCCAGCATTTCTTGTAAGAAAAAAGACTAAACAACCCCACCCACTCCTAGTGGCAAGCAGGCAATCTGCACAACTTCTTCATGCATGCACCTCCCAGGGCCTTTAGCCTTTAGTAAGGACTTTTGCAAATCTTTAATGCATTATAATGCATTTCATATGCATGGTTGCAGAGTGGGGTGAGGGGGTTTGGGTTAACGCCTGCTGCTGCAGCTCCAAAACAGGTTTTTCTTTTTTTTCCTGAGTGTTTTCTTTGCAGGCTGTACTGTTATGGGAGGTGCAATGCAAAAATGATTTTTTTTCAATGCTTTCTTTCCAATGCAACGTTTTCTTTACAAAATCCTGCATGCAGCACCTTTCAGAGCTGGGTTTGCAGACTGCCCCCTGCCGGCTGCAACCCACTCCCCTCACTGAAGAGAGCTCATCAGATTTTGTTCAGGATTGCTTTGTCCTCCCTTGCCATATCTCTCCTCTCAGCCTTGTCAAACAATAGGGAGAAGGTGAGAGGGAAGAGGAGCAACACTCCCAAGGCAGCCCAGGGTAATCTGTTCAGCTACCTCTAGGCCTCTACAGAATCAAGTATATTCAAAGAAAGCATCATTGTGGGAGAACTTCTTTTCATCCACATTCAAGAAATTTGTAATACCTCCTTCTCCTACACTAGATATTGGCATGTCCTCATCAGATGGGTCTCAGCTAACTCAGAGAGTCACCCTAGCAGGAAGCTGCTAATCAGCCAAGGGCAGGGTTTCAAAAAGTGCTCTGCTCCCTATAGACAGGCCAGAAGTGTTATGCAGCAGATGGCTTTCCCCAGACATATTATTGAGGTGCCTGGAGGGGAGGCCAACCAATCTGAAATATGGGCCCTGACCAGCTTTGTGTTCAGCCTGGAAAGCTCCTGCACTTCCACCCTTGACTGGCTGCATACTGCTCCCCCCGCTCCCAGGTCCCTCCCTGAAATCAAGCAGGAGCAAGTGGGGTGGTTTTTGGAGAGCTGATGACTGCGCAACTTTTATGCAGTCATGGCATTACTGGAAAGTTGCAGGGTGGACTATTATTGGATGGAGAGAGGTCGGTGCTTGGCCAGTGCTAGTGTGCAGCCAGCATTTCTTACAAGAAAGAGAACTACACAAACCCACCCACCCCCAGCAGCAAGCATGGACTCTATAAAGACTTTAGCAATGCATTACAATATTTTCCACCAGAAGTCAGTTGGGTGGGTGGGAGAGAGGGACGGAGGGATGGAGGAAGGCATCCTGCACCCCTTCCTGGTTACTGAACATGGCCCAGCAGGAAGACAGCTGGGTCAAGGGAGGCAGGGTCCCCTAGAGCAGTGGTCCCCAAACTTTTTTGACTGCACACCCCATCAGTAAAAAATTTTTGAGCACACCCCCCCAATATATGTATATTTATTTATTTATAAATTATATACATGTACTACTGTA
>NW_017728937.1:5918523-5920051 GCF_001723895.1 Crocodylus porosus | reverse complement strand
AGCAATGTGATTGAATATGCTTCATTATTTTTGAAAATCTTGGTTTAACATTTTGTGATACAGCGATTTGAAGGTCTGGTTGGTTCTAAGTTCAGTTTATTTTGATACTTGGCTTTAATGGCTGTCATAAGCTGAAAAAGATACCTCACAAAGCTATGTAGATCCAAATGGAAGAAGTGCATCGTTGGCTGTGCTTACTAATTCATGATACTCATTTTTCAATCCTATCCACCAATTATGCAAAGGTTTTTGTTGAAATTCGACTAGTAAATTTTCATCTTCCCTGACGTCAATCGGTTGTTCTTGCAAACTAATCGGAAGGTGTTGCATTTTTCTATTTTTAACAAGTGGGTTCAAAACCTACTGAAACTCTTCATTTGGAAGATTTTTAAACAGGTTAGAAAATTCTGTTTCCAAGTTTCCAAGTTTTTTAAGTTGGCAGATATGAGAGTTTTTACAGGTGACACACTTACAATGTTTTCGGCAACAAAATCACATAACGATGAAAACATTTCCAAACATCCATTTTCAAAATGCTCTCTCCATAGCACGAGTTTCTTTCGAAAAGCAGTTACTTTCTCACTCATTGTTAAAATGTCACCGTTACCTTGAAGGGATAGATTAAGTGTTTACTTTTTCAAAAATACCTGCTAGGTAGCATCCTACTGACAGCCGCTTATCATCACAGAAAAGGTCAGCAAGTTTGGAACACTTGTCTTTTTGTAAAAGAAAAACGCATAACTGCGTCTTCCAACAGTATTTGCTGACAAAGGAATGCATTTTAGTTTGTCGCCATATTGTTTTCCATGTATTATTTCAGCCATTTTTACCGTGGCAGGAAGAACAAGCGTTTCCCCAATGGTATGTGGCTTTTTGTCTTTCACTATTAAGTAAGAAACCTCAAAAGAGGCTTTTAAACATTTATCATTAAGTTTAGTGAAATTTTGTCAAGTACTGGATTGAGTATTGCAAGACTTTAAACATCGCTGAAAAAATTGTAGAGGTTTGTCTTCATGTTCTGGATGCTTAGTTTTTAAATGTCTTGCTAATCGTGATGACTTCATACTATCATTAGCTAACATCTCAAGGCACAATATACAGTTAGGGCGAGGTTCATCGTTAATGATAGTGGATGTAAATCCATATTTCAACTAGTCTTGATAATTTTGAATTTTTTTGGCTGACTTCTTGTCAGATCATCATTGTTTTTACCTCGTAATGTGGCTGATGAAGAGTTCGTACTAGGAGTAGGAGTAGGAGAGGTGTCAGCTCTGCCATTTTCTTCTTGTTCACTTGTGCTCACATTATTAGGATTATCTTCAATCTGTGGTTTCTTTGCAGGAATCTTTTTAAGCCACTTGTCCATTTTGTGAGGGTTTCATAGTTTCATAGTTTCTAGGGTCAGAAGGGACCTGAGTAGATCATCTAGTCCGACCCCCTGCCGTGGCAGGAAAGAGTACTGGGGTCAAACGACCCCAGCAAGTTGTTCATCCAGCCTCCTCTTAAAAACCCCCAGGGTAGGAGCCAG
>NW_017728937.1:5911643-5918512 GCF_001723895.1 Crocodylus porosus | reverse complement strand
CCCCAGCTGACTTCCTGCCCTTTGGGCAGGGGGCTGGACTCGATGATCTCCCGAGGTCCCTTCCAGCCCTGATGTCTATGAAATCTATGAAAGTCACTCTGTAAAATACCCCCAAATCCATGTTCCTCCACAGTTAAAACAAAAGACCACTATATATAGAGAGAGAGACAGTGATCAGTTGGCCAATGTTTTATTAGTATATCTACAGTGTTAAAGCAATTTGGAAGCCTACCAGTGTCTCTATCATCATAATAAAATGAATTCTAAATACATATGTTTTGCTGTTAGTTTTCTTACTGTAGAGCAGTTAGAGCTCCCCCTGACACCTTCACTAACCAGGATGTGGGGACAGCTGACCCTGCAGCCACAGAAGATCTCATCCTATCTGGCAACTGGGCATGCAGGGTGTGTGCTGGGGGGATGTGGGGTTTGCAGAAGAGAGATGGGAAGATGGGTGGGTGGCTGTGGAGGGATATGAGGCGCTGTGGTGTATATGGGTAGGTGTGGGTTGATTGCAGGAGGATTACAGGGTGGGGCTGCTCAGGAGGGGTGAGTTCCTTGCCCCCCACAGGGTGCAGCCCCCCTATACAGCTCACAGACTGCCCCCCACAGGCCCCCCACAGAGGCCACAGCCCCCACAAGAGGGGTCACATGGCCCCTGCAGGAGCTACCACCTCCCCCCCTGCAGGGCCCATGTGCCTCACCCATGTTTGCTCCCCCAGCCCTCTGGATTGCTGGCCTGCCAGCTCCTACAGCCCCCCCGATGGCTGCCCCACCTGGCCCCAGCCTCCAAGCACTTTAAAAAAAATCCCTGCACTCACCAGCAGTAGCAGCAGCTGTGGGGCCACTCCCCGATCACCCTGCCCCTACCCAGCCCCGTCCCTGGTGCTCCGCCAACCCCAGCAGTCCAGGATTTAAAAAAAAAAAAAAAGCTCCGCACTCAACGGCTGTAGCAGATGCTGTCAGGGTCACTCATAGCAGAACCCCGTCACAGAGCACAGGGCAGTGGGAACCGGCCCCAGCCACCTGGCACCTTCACTGCCACTGCCCCATCGTGCAGGTGTGGCCCGGGTTGGCAGGGCACCACACAACTCTAGGCATTGTCGGGCAGCTGGAGCTGCTGTGGCTGTCACCTGGGGCCTGGCACCATTCAGCCTGAGTGGCCCCAGCTGCCTAAAAGCCCACAGAGCCACATAGCACCATGCCAACCCAGGCCACACCCATGAAATGGGGAAGTGGCAGTGTGCGTACCACATGGCCAGGGCCAGTCCTCACTGCCCCAGCTGCCCAGTGTTGTGCAGAGGGCTCTGCCACAAGACCCCAGTGCCCCCAACAGCAGCTGCTACTACCAATGAGTGCGGGGCTTTTTTTTTTTAATTGCCGGGATGCTGGGGCCAAGTGATGCAGTGATTGGTGAGGCTCAGTGGGAGGTGGCAGATGGGGCCAGGTAGGGCAGCAATCGGGAAACTTGAGGGGGAAGCAGGGGATGGGGCCGGGTGGGGCAGCAATCCAGAGGGCTCAGGAAGTAGGCAGGTAATGGAGCCAGCAGGAGTCCTCCCATGGTTCCCTTCCCCTCTTTAAGCCCCAATCCCCACCCCCTACTTACCAGCACAGAGCCCAGATCCAGCTCCCTGTGACTGGCACACTGCCTGCCCTGCACAGGCAAGCAGCATGCTTCAGGGCAAGGGTCAGCCATAGAGACTAGGTCTGCATGAAGCGAATAGTATTCACTTTGGATTCAGCCAATTCCAGGGACAGCGATTCAATTCGGTGAGTTGAATCACTGTCCTGAATCGATTCGGCCAGATCTGATTTTCAGATTCGGCTGCTGCTGAATCAGCTGAATCTCTGAATCACATAGGCCCCATCCCCCCCGCTCTCCCAGCCAATGGCTGCCCCACCCACCCCAGCTCCCAGCTCTTTGAAAAAAAAAGCTCCCACTCACCAGATGTTGCCAGGTGGGGGTGCGATCCCTGCTGCCCCCACTACCCCACACCATGTGGGGGTCTCTGCCACAAGCCCTCCAACTCCCACCCACTGTCCCAGCTTCCCTCATTGGCTGCCCTGCCTGCCCCAGCTCCTGGCCATTTATAAAAAACAACAACCCTGGAATCACTTGCTCCTGCCCAGCAGGGGGCAATCCTTGCTGCCCAGCACTGCCCTGTGCCATGTGGGGGGCTCTGCATGATCCTCCAGAATCTCCAAGGCTACTGCAGCAGCTGGTGAGTCCAGGGCTGGGTTCGGTTTTTTCTTAAAGGGCAGGAGCTGGGGCAGGTGGAGAAGCCATGGGGGTGCTGGGACAGTGGGAGTGGATTGGGGGGTTCATGACAGAGTCCCCCACATGGCATGGGCCAGTGGGGATCTCCCACCCTGCCCAGCAGCACCCGGTGACTGAGGGCTTTTTTTTTAAAGGGCCAGAAGCTGGGGCAGGCAGGACAGCCATGGAGGGTGCTGGGGGAGCAGGCAGGGGATTAGGCCTGGCAGGGGTCCCCCACCATCAATGTTCCCTCTAAAGTGTAGCGATCCATGAGCGCACCACTTTGGTCCGTGAGCACACCGCTTTGGTCCGCTCCTGTTAACAGCATAACAAACATATAACTACTTGAACAGTAATTGGGTTCTGCTAAAGCACTCTTATATATTGTTTGAATAAGCCTGGTGGGGCTCTGCAATGTATCTCAAGAACAGCAGCAAAATATTGTGTTTAAGGTGTATTAGACTTTCATGAATAGATTTAAGAGTTAAAATTGTCAGTTGTCACAAACAGCTAGAGGGTTAGGGTCTGATTCCCCTCACACAAAATCAGATACCAGCATAACCTCAGTACAGTGATGATACAAATTAACATACGCAAGAGGAGTATCGAATTATTTGTACTTGAGTGTGTATTGATGAAGAAACTCCTATAGGTACTTATATTTTAAATTAAATAGCTTTACCCAAACATTGTGCCTAAGAAAAGTAAAATAAAGAAAGCAGTAATAGTGTTCTGTGCACCACTAGAAGTCATGTGAACTGTTTACATGCAATCGTTTCCTTCTATGGTGCTTATAGACCCATATTTTCTTTTCAACTATGCCTTTGCAAATCAGCAGTCACTTAATTGAAAAATAGAAACTCACAGTGGTGTAATATTTGTATGAGGGGGGAAATCACATGCAGGGCCAGCCCACAATCTCTGGGGACCCCCTGCAGGATGTAGTTCCAGGGCCCCCCTGATCCCTCCCCAGGGCCAAGGCAAGGGCCAGGGCTGAAGCCGAGGCCGGGGCCGGGGCCGGGGTGGAGCTGGGAACTCCTCCCACACTCAGCCAGTAACTAAATGAATGCCCCAGCACACCAGATGCAGCAGAAGGGGTGATGGCCAGAATTTCCGGCTACAACAAAGTAAAGAAACCAGCCGGAGCAGTTCCCCAGTGCTGTGAGGCGGCAGCCCCCATCTCTGCCCCCACCTCACCTCGGAGAGAAGCCACCGCCTGAGAAGTGAGAAGCTTACCTCCAGTAAGTGTCCCGCACTGGCCCTGGTGTTTCCGCCGCACTCCATGCCCACCTCCTCTCTGGGCGGGTGCGCGGCATTAAAAACTTAGTGCACAGCTGCACACATCTTGGAGGGAAGCTTGCCCCCCGTGGTCCCCTCCCCCAGCCTCCCCTCCTCCACCCCCTACTTACCAGCTCAGTGTCTGGGTCCAGCTCCCTGCTGCAGTGGGTGGGAACTGCCCAAATCACCGAAGCTCTCCAAATTTTTTCCAAATCAATTTGGAGAGCTTTGAATCGATTTAGACCACTTAATTGGTCCACTGATTCAGTTCAGATTTTGGAGATTTGGCCACTGAATTGGGCCAAATCTCCAAATTGAATCAGCACCTGAAGCTTTGCAAAGCCCTAATTGCCTGCCCCTGCTCTATGCCATCTTCTAGGTCAGGGGCGAGCAATTATTTCAGGCAGAGGGCCACTAACTGAGTTTTGGCAGGCCATCGAAAGCCGCATGACAGGCAGCCAGGGGCAGATAACTATTCATTTTCTAAATTTTTTAGGGGCCCCACGGACCAGATAGAATGGCCTGGCAGGCCACATCCGGCCCATGGGCCACATTTTGCCCACCCCTGTTCTAGGTCATTTATGAAGATATTGAACAAAACCAGCACCAGGACCAACCCCTGGGACTCCTTCTGATACTGGCTGGCAACTAGACATTGAACCATTAATTGTTATCCTTTGAGCCCAGTGCTCCAGCCAGTTTTCTATCCACTTTACCATCCATTCATCCAGCCCACACTTCCTGAGCTTGTTTATGAGAATACTGTGGGAGACTGTATCAAAATCCTTGCTAAAATCAAGGTACACCACATCCACTGGTTTCCCCACATCCACAGAGCCAGTCATCTCATCATAGAAGACGATCAGGTTGGTCAGGTTGGCCCAAGTTACCATCTACTACGACACTCCCCATTAATTTTTCCCTGTTTGTGAGCAGCAGGAATGTAATCATCCACTGCCTTACCTGATTCTGATCCCTTGTATGTAGTGGACTGTGTGAGAAATATTAATTCTGATCATTTTGTGTTGCTTTCCTCCTCTTTGCTGGATCATAATTGTATTGTTTTATTTAATCTTCCAGATAAAGTAGTGCTATATCAGTACCTAATGTGCACAGCTCAGTGGTCTTCAGGTCAATAATGATATCTACTGTAGCTGCTGAAAAAACCTGACCCAGTAACTATATACAATGCTGTATAATATTAGTAGCTCAAATAATTAGAATAATATAAAAGAAAAGACTGCAAGAGCCCTAAGATAAAGATAGTGCATAAACTTTGCCCATCCAAAGAGAAACCCCTTGGTGTTGTAGGTCCTTCTCTGCTCCCTCCATTTGCCTATCCCCCACTGTCTGCCCCTCTATGATCTCCCCACCACCTTCCTACTGCCTGTCTCCCCATCACCTGCCCCCTGCCACTGCTTTTACTTCTCCACAATGGTTGTGGAGGGCAAATTTACAACCTTCCAATAATTAGATACTGTATGCAGATAACAGATATATATATTTTCCATGTATAGTATCTAATACTGGGGGGAATCATCTTAAATTCAGCATTTTCTTGGGTAAATATGGTATATTGGGATATTTACCTGAAGTCTGATTTTTTTCAACAACACACAGTTTTTAAAAGCAAACAGTGTTGTCTTGGCACATTGCATTTGGATTTGTTTTGCCCTCAGTGTTGATGTACAAAAGCATGTCAGCAAGCTCTTATTACACCTGCTCTGTGAAGTTTTCTACTATTATGTAATCCCAAACGTTACTTGTTAATGGTGGGTTAAGCACCTACAGGTCTGAGAAGCCCTATTTTTAGTTATTATTTCAGTTGCAACAAATAAACAAGCATATCTCTTTTGGATTATATTATACTGTACTGTACATCTGTGCCATAACACAATCTATTCCCATGATTACGAAGGGAGTAGCAGTGACACCATCGGGGGGTAGGAGAAATATTTGCACATTAACAAAAATGATAACACTTTAGTAAAGATCCTTCTCTCCTTTCTAGATTTCTGAGGGCTTAGAACAAATTTTTACTTTGGTTATAGGAGGTGGATTTGACCTTTACATGATGAAGTGGCATTACTGTAGCCACAATTTTGTCCCCCTATGTACAGTATGGGATCCATTTCCATCTATAGTATCTTAGGATAACCTTTTATATGTGCCTGCTAGAAGTAAAGTAGGTATTATATGTCCTCTCAATTTTTAGCTCAATAACAGTAGCATGTGCCCAGAGAACAGGAGACAGTTTCTAGGTCTCTATGTAGAAGGTATTTGAAAGTGTATCTCTCCCTTCTCAAAAAATGATTTGACCACCAGACCATGAGCTAGACCTTGCTGAGGGCAGTCTCAGGCTCTCAACTTGAAACTGGCTTACTGAAACTTGCATTAAATATTTGTCAGATAAAATGAATAAACTTGGATAGCTCCTAGTGAACTGGGGGATGGTGGCTAGGTTAGATACTTGGGCTGTGCAAAGCTTCTGTAGCTGATTCAATTTGGAGGAGATTTGGCATGATTTGGGGACCAAATCTCCAAATCCTAATCGCATTGGGAGACCAAGTAAAAGCTCTGACTCAATTTGAAGTATTGAATCCATTTGGAAAAAGATTCGGAAAAGATTTGGATGATTCAGAGACTCGACCATAGACTAAACAGGCAGCTGACAGCTGCCTCCATCTGGTAAATCTGTTGCGTTTGGGGGAGGGGGGAGGGAAGGTGCGTGGGTGAGGGAGGGATTGGGCCTGGGACAATCTACCCAGCCAGGGCGGAGGGATGTATTACTCAGGGAGCAGGTTGGGAGGGTGGGCTGCACATATGGCAGCACTGAAAGTGGGGGTTACGCCCTGCTGCCACTTGCCCAGCTGGGGCAGGGTGGGCAGGATGCGGGCACGGCATGCCCCTTAAGGAAGGAGGCAGGTGGCAGCATGGCATAGCCCCCACTCCGTGCTGCCACGGCCGCATCCCACACCCACCCCGTGCCAGCTGGCAAGAGGCGGCAGGGCAGTGTCCCCTCCCAGCACTGATGCAGGTGCAGTAGCACTGGGAATGGGGAGCTGCTGCCCAGAGCGAGCCACTCCTGCATTACCCACCCCACCCCAGCTGGGCAAGCAGCAGCAAGGCAGAGCCCCTGTGGCTCCCCTCGCTGGGTCAGAGGCAGGCACAGCAGAAGGACCCAAGGGAGAAGCCCCCATGGCTGCCCTGCCCAACCTCATCCCCCACCCAGCCCAGCCCCTGGAACTTTAAAAAAAAACCCCACACACTCACCGGCTGTAGCAGGGGCTCTGGGGGCTCTGGGGCCATGTGGCAGAGCCCTCTGCACAGTCCC
>NW_017728937.1:5897305-5911543 GCF_001723895.1 Crocodylus porosus | reverse complement strand
CACCCAGCCCCAGCCTCCTGGCACTTAAAAAAAATAAAATAAACCCACACTCACCAGGTCTGGCAGCCATGACTGGGGCCTCTGGGAGCTTGTGGCAGAGTGGAGGGGGGGCATCAGGGATCTCCCCCCACCCCTAATTGGCACCACATGGTAGTAGTCACATTGCATGGGTGCAGTGCAGCTCGGCAGGGCACTGCATACTGCCTGGGAACTGAAGCCACTCCAGAAATCATCCGGAGACTGGCAGTGCTCAGTCCCAGCTCCCAGACAGTGTGTGGGTGCCAGGGGAGTGGGAATCCGCACTGCCCTCCACTGCCCTGTGCTGTGTGGGGGAGCTCTGCCACAAGCACCCAGAGGCCGCAGTTACCATTCCTGCATCCAGTGAGTGTGGAGATTTTTCTTTTCTTTTAAGTGCCAGGTCTAGGCTGGAGCTGGGAAAAGGATAGGACTAGGCAGGGCAGCCATGGGGTTTCTCCCACAGCTCCCCCAATCCAGGGAGAGGCAGGCACAGCCAGAGGAACCACCCGGCTCTGCCTGCCTCTCCCTGGCTTATCTGAATCACCAAACCTGTCTGAATCAGAGCCGAATATTCTGAAGCTGATTTGGCCAAATCAATTCAGGACAGTGAATCACTGTCCTCTGAATCAACCAAATCCAAATCAAATACTTCCATATTCACACAGGATTAGATACGAGGTCTGTCTTTTCCAGGGAGCATTCCTTTTACAGAACTCTACTCCTTCTGACTTACTATTTTCATACTTTGCCTGCCCAGTTGGTCAAATTCAAAACAAGAGCTGGAAAATGCTCTGGGCAGTGCTTAGTCTGGATGAGAGATCTCATCACATTTCTAGATGTTTCTCTTCAAGGACCTGCAGTTCTGGGTTTTGCTTACTTCACCTCCAAGTCCACCAAAGATATACACAGATGAAACAGAAATATGGATTGAAAAAGGGAGGAGCATATACCACAGTTTCACGTTGATCTCTTGGAGCTGTTCTGCATATCTGCTCTATCCAGCTGTACATAGAAGCTAAACCATGGTAATTTAGAAGCTGATTTATTATGTTACAAACTGCCCTCATTTAGCTTTAAATTACCATAGGACAAGAGTAAAACCATGATAAAACAGTTCAAATGGATCTACTAATGCAGCTAATGCAGTGTCTCATACCATAATTCTCTCCTACTCCCTGCTATGGAATACTATAATTTCTTGCTTCTCGTCTGTGGAAGATTTTGATGCTGGCCTCAATCCAGGGGTTACAGGCTGAGACATGAGCTGCTTGTTTCTCATGCTTTTTTTTTCCTACTGGTATTTCATAAAGTATAAATAAGTAAAGCTGAAGGAACTGCATACAGCGTGAGAAAACAATTATGAGCAGAGACATCTTAAGGAATTAAGAAAAGTAGCCTGATGTGAAGGAACTTGAGCCTCAGGAAAAGGCAGGTCAGCATAAGTGGAGTAAATGTGATGAATATGGACATCTGTTAGAACTATAGTGGCCATCAAGCCAGCAGAGCACACCTGAACCTTCCACATGTAAAGCAGGGGAACCATGGCAGCCAATGTCCTGCCTCTATGAAATGTCGTCAATACATGCTCAATACATCCTGTATAAAGAGCCATGCCACCTCTACAGAGGCAGGCAAAACCCGCTCCCACAGTCCATACCAATCCGACCGTGGGGTAAAATTCCTTTCTGACCCCAAATATGGTGATCAGTCTGCCCCTAAACAGAGGGCAAGACTCTCTAGCCAGGAACCTCGCGCTTTGCTCCCAGCAAGAACATTGGCACACCCCAAAGTTCCCAGCCTTGACTGTAGCCAACACCCAATGCCTCTGAGGGAGGCTTAAAAATAGGGAATCTTCAGTCCCTGATTTGATTCAGCAGAGATTTGGCCCTATTCGGTGGCTGGATCTCCAAACCTGAATTGAATCAGGAGACCCTTTAATCTCTCTGAATCAAATTGGAACCCTCTGAATCCATTTGGAGAGATTTGGAAAGATTTGGCAATTTGGATATAGCCACAGCTTTAAATGTTCTTTCTATATATCTCAAGGTACCAAGCAGCTCATGAATGCCGCAATGGTGGGGCAGATGGAGCTTCCCACGTAAGTGTTGGGGGGCTCCCCAGTGCACTTAGCAGCAGACCCAGAAGTGGACCTGAAGCACTTCCTGTACACTTCCAGGTCCACCAGGGAGCGTGCTGGGAGGCTTCCCCATGCCCCCCCAGCTTGGTGACTGGTGCTTCCTAGGTCTGGGGGGGCACCTAGGGTCCCCCTGTGGCCAACTGCCAAGCCAAAGGGACACGGGGGACCCCGCAACATGCTCAGCAGCATACCCAGAAGTGGACTGGAAGTAGTTCCAATCCATTTCTGGGTTCACCACCAAGCACATGGGAGGGTGGGGGCATACTCCTGTGGGACACTCCATCCGCCCCACCATCACAGCATTCACAAGGCGCACCTGGTACCTTGAGGTATGTGGAAAAAACATTTAAAGCTGTGTCTATGGCCGAATCACTGATTCCCTGAATCAGCATTGAATCTTCAGATCTGGCCAAATCGAATCGGGGCAGTGATCCAAATCAACAAATCACCACGCCTTGAGCTGCTTGGGAACAGTTGCTCGGTCTTAGACGGGCACGCCTGCACCATGCAGGTATCAAATTTAAGCCCGATTAGTTACTGCGCAGTAACAAATATGTAGACACCTTCCTGTGCAGTAACACTGTGCATGTGGACTGATTTGGGATTAACTTTAGTCCTAAATCAGTCTACACACAGCATTAATGTGCTTTAATACCTGCACACGTAAACCCTGGCCTATTCCCACTTACTGCACAGTAATTTACTGCATGGGAACTTTAAACCAGCATAAATGTACATGTAGACATGTAGAAATTTACTAACAAGATCATAAATTATAGTGTAGCAGTTAACTATAAAACAGACTCAGCCTCCAAGGACAGGCTGATAAGACTCTGCAATGACCAAATCCTATTCATTTTGAAGTCTGAAGTAAGCAAAGATTTAGTTTTCCTCCCTATTAGTTACCATTTCAAAACAAACATGTAGCCAAAAACCAGTTTGAAACAATTAAGAGTTTTCTCACACTGACCTGATATCTTGTTTTCTTATACAGTGGAAAATTCCCACCTGCGATGGCATCTTGTCTGTAAACTATAAATCGCCTCTAACAGTTTTATTTGGGGCCTCTGAGCTTGCTCAGTGAGCCCAGCATGGTGAGACAGACAGCGACTCTTTGTCTTTGGGAATAGCTCCACAAGGGGTCACAAACTCCTCAACAGACATGCCCAGAGGTAATTTATCCATAATGGAATTTTCTAAGCAAGCTCAAAAAGGAAACACAAGGCACACATTGTACCCAGGTGGAAATTAGAAACATCAGTCAGTGTAAATATCAAGAAGGACACACAAGGGCATGAGTATTATTTTGGTGTTTAAAACTGAAATGGAATTTGCTGCATTCCCTTCATTCTAAAAGGCTACTTAAGCCCACTTTGAATTCTCAAAGTTAAGCCTTCAAACAAATTTTTCAGGTGCTGTTTTTGTTCAAACATGAATATTTCCAGACAGTCTAACAAATAAAAATGTAAGCTATTTCTGTATGACTAAAAGACAGTTGCTATATATATGAATGTGTTGATCTAAAGTTACTTTCTGTTGAATCTGCTAATGGCAATGAATGTTTGCTTTTACTTTATCTTTACAGTATAAAGCACTTTTTCCCATCCTTGTGGTTGGAGCACTTATTTATGCTCTGGACAAATATAAATGCTAACAAAGGTTCCACAAGATGGCCATGCATTAAATTAACCTGAAATTTTTGCTTTAATTGTGAGCATTTAAAAGCTGCTGGAACTCAAAATGGCTGCTTATATTGAAACAATGTGGGCTTATGAGAGCACCCTGGTGGGCTTGTCTATGCATATCAAGTGGCTGAAAGCAGTTTTTTTAAAGTAAATGAGATTCCACTACAGAAATATGTAGCTGTGTTTCTAAGTTTAATGCAATAAAAATCATATAGTTTACTGCACAATCTTCTCACCCCATAAATGCCATCAAACAAAATCTTTAAGGAATTAATGAAAATTGTCAAAAAGTGTCTGGGACCCAGGCCACTGATTACTGCAGAAATGTTCGGTTTCTGTAAGAGAAATCAACTTGAAGATGAATTTATTTCCTCATTTGTAAAAGAGTTACAGAAGTTATCTGAACATTGCAATTGTAAGGATGGACTTAATGAGGCTCTGAGACAGGTTTTTGTGTGGCCAGGAGCTGTACAAAGGAAGCTCCTAACAAAGAAATAACTCACCTTTAAATGTGCTATTGAGGTTGGGTTAGCTATGGATACTGCAGCAAATGATACCATAGAATTGCTATGGAAATAGGAAATAATTAATCATTAAATATGCAGTGTAACAGCCAGACTTGGCAGCAGCCTGATGTGTGCTACTGATGTGGAAAAGGATAACATATCCCAAATAATTGCTGGTTGAAGGAACACTATTTCCAAAATTGTAGTTTAAAAAGGACGTATCTGGCAGTGTGCTGTGCCAAGAGAAGTAAAGAAGAGTGTGTGGTAAAGAAAAGGAAATAAAAAGTTATACAGTATGCAATAGTGAGAGTCGAGCAGCTATTCTGGGTCTATATCATGTCAACAAGGATGACAAATGAGCCATCTAGCTGACATCCCAGGTTCCTGGCAAAACCATTAAAATTGAGTTGGATGTAGGCTCTGCAGTGTCAGCAATCTCATATTCCAAATATGAAAAAAAAACTTTTAAAACAGGGGTGGTCAACCTCCAGTATGCAAACTAGATACAGCACTGGCACTATTTTACCCCATCTGTTGGGCTCCCCACAGGTCTGAAAAGTTGGCTTCAAGTAAGTAGTGACAGTGCTTTTCTCTAGTGTCAAATTTCTGAACTATGTGGCCCAGATAGTGTGGTCCTGGACACTGGATCAGGTATGCAGGGGCCCAGTCCCAACAGGCAGGATCTGGTGCAGGACCCTGGGGTCCAATCCGTGTGTGCAGGGCTGGGCCCAGTCTACATAGAACCCAATCCATGCATGTGGGCTAGACAGAGGCAGCATGGGGCCCAGTCTGGCCTGAGGAGCAGTCTTGCGCCCTTCATCTGGCCCACGGAGCCAAAAGGTTGAGCCCCACTGTTTTAAAAATATTTAATTAAAGGAGACACCCTTGTGTTTTTAAAAACATACACAGGAAAGATAATTCTGCTAAAGGGCTTTATGTAAGTACCTGTAGAATATAACAATAAGTGGCACCTCTTAGACTTATGCATCATTTAGAAAGGAGGGCCCTCTTTGGGGGTTCAGGAATGGATAAAAGAGATTCCTCTGAACTGGAATTGTATAATGATGCTGCAGGCACTTTAAAAGATCCCTGCAGAACCAGCCAAACAACACTTTAGATATATATTAAACCATGACTCTGAAGTTTTCAGGGAAGTCTCAAGAACTTCAAAACATATCAAGGCTAGGATGATGATAGATGAAAACACCCAAGCCAAGTTTCACAAAGGTCAGCCAATTCTATAAAGCTTGCATGCCAAGGTAGATACTGAATTGGACTGCCTAGAGTGACTGGAGCACAGTTTTACCACACTACCAGGGGGCAGAGATGTACCAAAATTGATTTAAGACAAGATTACTTACAGAAGGAAGTAGAAGTCTGCAGAAAGGGTTATATCAGTGTAATAAAGTAGTGCTTGGCATTGCCTCTGCTCTTGCTATATGACAGCAAGCAATGGATCAAGAGTTACAAGGTCTTCCACGAACAGTGTTATTTGGATGACAGCATTCTAACTCGTAAAAAATGATGAAAAACATCTGAGCTACTTTCATCCCCATTCTCCCCTTCACCCAGCCTGTCTCTCACCCACTGACTCCTCAGTTTGCATCTTCACTGACTGCCTGTCTTGCATGCAGCCCAGCCCAGCCTCTGGCTTCTTTATTTTTCATTCCATCCAGCAAGAGCAGACACCAACTGCAGAGACTTCCTCAGCCTGACGAAGGGTTTTTAAACCTGTAAGCTTGCTAAAAAAACATTTCCAACTATTTAAGTTGGTCTAATAAAACATATCAGATTCACCCAAAGAACCTTGTCTGCCAAAGAACATTTGAGAAATTTGAAGAGTATTAGAACCTCTAGAAGAGTACATGTTGTGAGCAAATTGTGCAACATGAAAATTTTTCAGAGTCAGTTGCTGATTGCAATGGTGTTAATGATATGCAAAATCTACATAAACTGCAAGAGAGGATTAAAGCAGTCTTAGAAGCCTCACAGCCAAAAGATGTTGTGAAATGTAGCTCTTCTCTAAGATTCATTAATTACTGTAGGAGATTTACCAAACCTAGCAACTGCGGTGTACTCTTTGAATTGTTTGCTCTAAAGAGACCATAAATAGGTTTGGTCACATGAGTATCAAAAGGCTTACTTAGAAGCAAAATGCTGATGAAATCTGATATTGTACTGGTTCAGTTTAACAACCGTTGCCAATCAAGCTAGTATGTGATGCATCCTTACATGACATTGAGTTCACATACTATGGCTGATGAAACTGAACAGCCCATAGCATTTGCATCAGTTATAGCAACAGAATGAAATTATGTATGGTGTGGGGAGTAAAGAAATATAGCTAATACTCTTATGAGAAAAAGTTTACATTAGTCACAGATTAACAACCCATCCTACAAAAGGAGTGTCTGGGACAAGTGCAGCCCATATTAAATAGTGGGTGCTCTTTTTAACTGGTTACACTTATGACATTAAATACAAAACAAAGGCACATGGCCTTTCTCTCATTGGATTTTCTCATTCACCTGTGAAAGAACCTGATGTAATAGAAACAGAATCTACTCAAATCATTAATTTATTTCAGCTGGAGTATTCCCCAGTAACCTGTATGATGACTGGCCAAGGAATCAAGCAAGATCCTACACTGGAATAGATGTATGAATCCATCCTGAAAAATTGGAAATATACTGACATTCCTAATTTAGTGCTGTCTTATGCATGCAAAGATGAACTTATTATACAAGGATGTGTCATGCGGGGGAATTGTGTTGTTGTACCCAGCAAACTGTGCACAGGAATTTTAGAAGAGTTGTGTGTAAGGTACCTAGAAGTTGTAGAAACAAAGATATTAGCTAGAAGCATTATATGGTGGCCCAGTATTGTTCAGCAAATAGAACACCTTGTTAAGGAATGTATGGGATACCAAAAAGCACAGAATATGCCCAAATCAGTGCCATTACACACTTAGGAATGGCCACACCCTCCCTGGCAACAGCTTCATATTGAGTTTGCAGGACCTTTTTCAGGGATGATGTATCTAGTAGTGGCAGATGCCCACTCCCAATGGCTAGAAGTTTTCTGCATGAAAACTGCTACAGCAGCACAGACAGTAGAAAAATTGTGATGTCTGTTTTCAAAGATAGGATTGCCAAAACAAGGGGTAACTGATAATGGCCTACAGTTCAGTTTAGATGAGCAGCAAAGAGCAGGTGGTAGTCCACAGGTCTCTCTACCTGTACTGTGGTGATGCTCAATACTGTAGGAAGGGGAGCGGGGACAGTGAGAGCATAACCACCCCGGGCACCGAAGTGAAGGGACACCAACAGGTGCTGCCCAAATGGGGTGGTGCGTGGGACAGAGCCAAGAGTGGCTCATTCGGCAGGGATACGGGGGTGGTGGGAGAGCAACTCCCACCTCTGCGTGCACTCCTGGGAAGCACGAGGGAGCATGTGCCCCCTGGATCTGTGCACAGGGTGAGGGAGGGCTGCTGCTGTGGGTTTGCTCTGGGCACCAAATTTCCTTGCTATGGTACTGGCGATGCCCACTGCTTTGCAGATGTTTGCCCTGCAAAGTGCAATGGAACCCTGGGATCAGGGAGCTGTGAGGCCTGGTTGAACTGGAGGGGTCTGGACTGGAAAGTGCACACAGCCCTCAACATATAGCCATCCCACTGCCTTCCTCTTGAGAGCAGGGGCCATTGTGGGGTCATGTCACTTCTGGGTTGCCTGTCTCCCCAGATAGCAGGATTGTGCAGGCATATTTGACAAAAAAAGTGGACACCCTGCTGCCCCACAGACCATTATGGCTGCCCCATTGAGCTTCAGTAAGGGTCACAAGTTTCCTTACCTAATTGTACTTTATGTCCAATTCAGAGCTAGAAGCCTTGAAGAGAACCTGGCTAAAAAAATTTTACATAGGCATAGATATAGATGTAGATATAGACATAGACATTCGGGCTGGAAGGGACCCTAGAGGATCATTGAGTCCAGCCCCCTGCCCCAGGGGCAGGAAGTCAGCAGGGATCATAGAATCCCAGAAAGATGAACATTCAAATGTGTCTTGAAGGCATTCAAAGTAGGTGCTTGAACCACCTCTGGCGGCAGTCCTTCTTATGTCCAGCCTAAATCAGTTGTGGAGGAGTTTGTGACCATTTGATCTTGTCAACCTTTGGGGCACTCTGGTGAACAGACATTCCCCCAGATCCTGATGAGCACCCCGATAAACCTATAGGTGGCCATCAGATTGCCCCTGAGCCTGCGCTTTTCCAGGCTGAAGAGTCCCATGGCTCTCAGCCTCTCATCATAAGATCTGTTTTACTGACCTCTGATCATGCACATGGCTCTCCTCTGCACTCTCTCAAGCTTCTCCACGTCATCTTTGAATTGTGAAGCCCAAAACTGGATGCAGTACTCCAGCTGCAGCTGGAGGCCAAGTGCAACAGGAGAATGATGTCCTGAGACTTGCTTGAGAAGCACCTGTGGAAGCAAGCCAGCATTTTGTTCGCTTTACTAGCCGCAGCATCACATTGAAGGCTCATGTTCATCTCATGGTCAACCATGACCCCCAAGTCCCTTTCATGTGTAGTGCTAACCAGCGTAGCACTGCCGAGCCTATAAGGATGCTGCAGGTTTTTCCTTCCAAGGTGGAGAACCTTGCATTTTTTGGTGTTAAACACCATCAGGTTCTCGTCCGCCCATTTCATGAGCCTGGATCACCCTCCTGTCCTCAGGTGTGGATGCTTTACCCCAGAGTTTGGTGTCATTGACAAACTTGGCAGGTCTATTTCTGACACAAATGTCTTCAATATTGATGAAGATGTTAAAGAGCATAGGCCCTAGGACAGAGCCTTGAGGGACCCCACTGGTCACAGGGCACCATGATGATTGACTTCCATCAACCACCACCCTCTGGATCTGACCATGGAGCCACTTCCCCAGCCAGTGGATTGTGGTGAGGTCAAGGCTGCAGTTAGCCAGTTTTACCAAGAAGTGATCATGGGATACCAGATGGAAGTCTACTAGTCGAAGGCTTTTTTAAAGTCAAGATATATGACATCAACCTCTTCTCCCTTGTCCAGGTGATAAGTCAACTGGTCGTAAAAGGAAATGAAATTGGTCAAGCGGGACCTACCCACAACAAACTTGTGCTGGCTGTCCCTCAGGATATTGCCGTCAACTAGTCTGTTGAGGATGGCCTCCTTGATAATCTTTTCCAAGACCTTCCCCAGAATAGAGGTCAGGCTGATGGGCCTGCAGTTTGCCGGACCTACTTTCTTCCCTTTCTTGAAGATAGGCACAGCATTGGCCTTCTTCCAGTCTTTGGGCACTTCACCAGACCACGAGGAGCTCTCACAGATCCATGCCAGGGGCTAAGCTATGATGCTAGTCAGCTCCTTGAGTACCCCGGGGTGTAAACTGTCAGGGCTGGCTGACTTGAAGATATCCAGCTTGTCAAGGTATTCCTTCATGAGATCAGCTTAGATGGAGGGTAAGGAATCTCCCTCACCTGGGCATCCCTGTCCCACAGTGGGCAAGGAAGTCCCATGGGTCTGGTGAAAAACTGATGCAACGTACCCATTTAACAAGTTTGCTTTTTCATGGACATTGGTAGTCAGTTGTCCCATCTGGTGTAGCAGGGGTCCAGTGTTGCCCTTGCTTTTCCTCCGGCTCCTCACATATCTAAAAAAGGACTTTTTATTGTCCTTGATATTTGTAGCTAGCTGGAGTTCTGTCGCAGCCTTGGCTTTCCTGGTTTGCTCTCTACAGATCCGGACCAGAGCAAAGTATTCCTTCTTGGTGGTGGTTCCAGTCCTCCATCCTTTGTAGATCTTCCTTTTAAGACGCAGGCAGTCTGCTAGTTCCCTGGAGAGCCAAGGGGCTGCTGTGCCCTTTTGCTGCCTTTCCTTCGAGACAGGATAGACTTTGCTTGCGCATCCAGGATTGCTCCCTTGAGGAGCAACCACTCGTCCTGAACTCCCCTTCTCTTTGGGTTGTGGCCCTTCAGGGCCTCACTGACAAGCCTCCTGAGCTTGTCAAAGTCACCTTTCCTGAAGTTGAGGACTTTTGTATTACTAACTGACTTGCCAGCTTTACGGTAGGCCTCTGCGATCCAGCTTCGGATCTGGCTGCTTCAGATGCCAGGAATCCAATCCAGAGCTCCGGACTGGGTTTCTGCCTTGATCTGGCCAAAGTGACTCCAAAGCTTCGGAGCTGCCTCAGAGATCCTGCCATAGGGTATAATGCGGAATCAATGAAATATCTATACCTTGGTTGTTTTTTGTCCGATGTGGATGAAACTTGCAGGGATGGTAGCCTCTGAGAGCATGAAACCTGCCAAGTTTCAAGAAGATCAGTGCAGGGGTTTGTGGGGAACTGCACCTCAAGCTGTGGACAAGCAAAACTCATGCCATGGGTGACACTGCATGTGCTAAGGCGCAGCAGGGTGACAGATGCAGGGATGGTGGCCCCTGCTGTGATGCCTTCCAGCTGTGAAGGAGATCGGTGCAGGGGGGCTCTGGGGCCCTGCACCCCTGGCTGCTGACAGACAAAACTGGTGCCAAGACTGTGTGGGTCTTGGGGCAGTTGATTGTCTGTATTGAGTCTTTCCTCTCCTTAGCCTGGTTTTGTAGGTGCTAATTGATGCTCATTAAGTTGTTATGCAGTAGCTGGTTCTTAGCTGGTCTCCAAGTCCCTGGTCCCCGAGTGAATCATGATTGATCGATTGGTAACTGGGAACACAGCAGCTTAGCAGCCAGGCCTGCAGCAGTGTCTCCACCCCCCCACCCCCGCAGACAGACACAGTCAGTCCCACAGCACCCATGGCACCAGTTTTGCTTGTCCGCAGCTTGAGGGGCAGTTCCCCGCAAACCCCTGCACCGATTTTCTTGAAACTTGGCAGGCTTTGTGGCCTCAGTAAGTGCTACCAGCCCTGCAGTTTTCACCCCCCCGGCCCCCCCCTCCCCGGTGTTGTAACACACAGCCGTGACATGAGTTTGGCTTTCAAGAATTTGGAGTGCCGTTCCCACCAAACCCCTGCACCGATCTTCTTGAAACTTGGCAGACTTCATGCTCTCTGCAGAGTCGACCATAATTTCATCCAAATCAGACAAAACACAACAGAGTTGTAGATATTTTGTTGTTTCCCCATTATACCCTATGGCCGGATCTCCGAGGCGGCTCCGAAGCACTTCTGGAAGCCGAACGAGGCAGCGCTGTGACCCAGACATACTTCTTCAGACCCTGAAGCTTCTGAAGCTTCTCCGGATCCGAAGCTCTGTCCAAATCCTCGCACAGCCCTACTTTACAGTGGATAGTGCAGGTGATCAGCTCATGGTCACTGTCACTCAGCTTCCCTTCAATCATTAGGTCACTAATTAGGTCATCCCTGGTTGCCAGTACCAGGTCAAGCAGCACTTTACTTCTTGTAAGCCCGTAGACTTCCTGCGTCAGATAGGGGTCATCCACGCACAAGAGAAATCTTTGCAACCGCTCGGATTTGGCTGCATGCTCCTCCCAGGAGATGTCTGGGTAGTTAAAGTGTCCTATGACAACCATGCACTGGGAGTGCACAGCCTCAGCCAATTCCCTGGCAAACTCCTGGTCAGGTTCTTGATTTTGGGTGAGAGGTCTGTAGTAGACTCCTACCATTGTGTCCCCTGTGCCGCGTTCCCCATGGATTTTAACCCAGAGGGTCTCCAGTTATCCACGCTGGTTGCAATATCGGCTTGCAGGGACGCATAGCTCTCCTTGACATAGACAGCTACACCCCCACCCCTTTTGTACTCTCGATCCCTCGTGTACAGGATATAGCCATCTATACTTGTGGTCCAGTCCTGGGTGGAGTCCCACCAGGTCTCTGTTATCCCTATGACATCATAGTTATTTGCATTTAGGCAGGAGGACAAGTTCCTCCTGTTTATTCCCCAGGCTCCTAGCATTTGTGTATAGGCACATGTGTCCCCTTGGGGGGTCCTTGTCTTGCCTACATTTTGTTCCAGGGCTGGGGCAGGGATGGGATCCCTTGAGTGCCTTAGACTGCTGGCTTTGCAAGGGTTGCTCAGCAGGCCAGCAGCGGCAGTAGTCTCCCCATCCCCATCTGTCTGTAGAGTATAATGCCCTAACCAGTATCCATGCTCCCTTTTCAACAAACTGTTTGAAAGACTGGGGCAAAAATGTATCTTTACAAAGTTGATCTGAGAGGATCATACAAGTTGATTCATATTTCTGTGTCCAGGGGGAGGGATGAATGTAAGATAGCATACTGCACCTGGTATGGGTACTGTGAATATCTTCTTATGCCCTTCAGACTCGTCAGTGCTCCCACCACATTCCAGCATTTCAGCAACAATGTTTTTGGGATGCCTTGAATCGGTTCATAGTGGTCTTGCTGGATGATGTTCTCATTTTCTCTGAATCTGATGAACAGCATGACTAGCACATCTGCTTTGCTCTAGCATGGCTCCACCAGAACCATCTGTATGTGAAACTGGAGTAACGCAAGTTTGATTGCACCACTGTGAAATTCTTGATATATATCATCAATCCAGAAAGTCTGGGACTGGACTCATATAAAGTAACAGGTGGCTGAATTGGTCCCCTCAAAAGGTGGATAGGATGTCCAATGGTACCTAGTTTTCACAAACTCCTGCAGATTCATCTGGAAATTTTTCAAGGGAGTTGCTACCATAATGGCATTTGACAAAAAGGGGTTCCAGTTCCAATGGTCCCCAAGAGCTCAATCTGTATTTGATCACCTAAGGAGGCCTTTACCTCTGCACCAGTCTTAGCATACCAAGACAGGGCCCTCCCTTTCACAGTGGAGACAGGTGCTTTCAACTTTTCTATCAGAAAAGAATAGTCCCAGTGCCAAGGGACTTAGAAAACTGCTGCATTCATGTGCTTTCAAGGCCCAAAATATGACCCTTATTTAGATCAACTGTGACATCTGGGAGTAGTAACTATTGGCCATCAAGAAGGCCTTCTGAGAGTGGTGCTTCCATTTGGAGAGAACTCAACACCCTGTATAGGTCCTGACTGACCATAAGAATCAGACATATGCATTTCTGCATAACAAGGAATCCCAGCCAGTGACCAATTCCCTGATTTCTGTTCTTTTCCAGATTAATAAAGGTTCCACTTGAAACCTCCTGTGATTCTGACATGGCTCCATTTATAATTACCCTTTGCTTGCAGCAATTGAGCTAGTTGTCTATCCATCTTATAGTAGGTTTTCCAGCCCACATTTCCCTAAATCTAACCAGTACAAGACAGGCACAGTGTGGTAAAAAACAGTAATGAGAGGAAGAAAAGGAAAATTGCCAGAGGTACCAGATGTACAATTAGCAGAAGAAAAGAAGCTAATTATTGAGAGACCAAGGCCTATCAAAGGAGAAGAAAGTCACCTTGAATGTGTAAAAAGAATTTAGGAGTCAGGTAGACTATGTAGTAGGACCAGGCCCCAGGGTGGCTATGATGCCTCCCCATGGCCACATGGCTCCTGCTCCTCTCTGGCTCCTTGAGGTACCCTCCACTTTTTCCTCACTTGCCATGTCTTGATGTAACTTATAGTGTACAAGGGGCTACCACTAAGGTCCCAAAGTGCACTTCAGTTTTTCAGCTAGCTGATCCTCCTCATGCCCAACCAGTGCCAGTATTGCCTCTCTCCGGTGCTCACCCACAGTGCCAGCTCTGGCACCAATCGCTCTGCCCTCCCAGGGCACCCAGGAACGCCCCCACTCCACTGGGGAGCTCCTAATGAGGCATCCTCCGTCCCCTACAGCCTCTCCCAGTCCTCCGGTTGTAATAACAACCAAAACCAAAATCTCCCCCTCCTGGGTTACAACACAAACAGAACTTCCAAGCCAACCTGGCTCCCTTTTACGCGTATCCTT
>NW_017728937.1:5889768-5897205 GCF_001723895.1 Crocodylus porosus | reverse complement strand
CTCAGCCTCTTTTGTTTATATGGGCCAGGCCCCACCCCCTGGCTGTCAGCTGACCCAATCTGTTGCCTAAGCAACCTTCAGCTGTGCTGTCCTGCTGATTGGCAGCCAAGCCCTACTCCCAATGCCAGTAGCAGGAACCCCAGTGCCCTGCTACATATCTCCCCCTCCTGGGGTTGAGCCTCCTTAGGAGTGGACCCTACGACACATCCCCCGCCTTAAGTTTCGAGACTCACCGTGGCCGCTCTTCACTTGCCGGGATGTGGCATCCCTTGAGAGTTCTTCTCGGGGTCTCTCCGTAGATTTCCACCAGCTCACAGACTGTAGGCGGGGGTTTTTTAGGCACCCCCAACTTGCCTTTTCTCCAAGGCGCACCGTATGGGATTTCTTGGGATATACCCGCCATAGGTAGTCCCCCCACCTTAGCCAACCCTGGCAAATTTCCCCCTCTGCTGGCTACGTTTCTGTCGGCCCTTCGAAATTTCCTTTCGATGCTCACCTTCCCGGGTCCTTTCTTCCTGATGGTTTGCTGGGTTCTCAGTTTTTCCCTGTCTTCTTGGATGTCTCGGAGCTTGCTCCATATCTCCCATTGGCACTTTAGTGCCCTTCGGGCGTCTTCCTCGCTCCAGCATTCGACTCTTCCCTGGCCAGTAGACTTCCCTCCGGGCCCTTCATAGATTTTCACATAGGCCACTCGGCCTATTTTGGCCTTGAGGATCCTCCTCAGGGTCTGCCATCTGATGTCTGGAGGCAGGCCATTTATGTACAGCTGCAGTCTCTTCCTAATCCCAGGTGTTCTCTCAACCAACAGCTCCCTCCTCCTTCTATCCAGATCCTCAATTCTTCTGTTTTGGGCTGGACGGTCCTGCTATTCACGGCATCTCTCCGTGGCTTCTGCCACCCTGGATTGGGGTTTTTCCCTGCCTTTTCTATGTACCTTGGATAGGAGGTCTCGTTCTGAGGGGAAATGTCTTCGTCGGTCCCTGTTCTTTCTCCCTCTTTTGAGTTATTTGTCTCCGGCTGCTCAGGCTCACGTACAGCTCTTATCCCCTTACTCGGCTGTAGGGAAAACTCCCTCAGTTGATCTCTTAACTGATTCATTTCGCTGACGTGGTGATCCTGCCATTGTTCCCACCTAAGGTCCCAGTCCTCCTGCACCTCTGACAGGATCTCCTTCTTCAAGGCCTCTAGCTCTCCTCTTATGAGGCTCTGTTCTTTAGGGCCGCTTTCTAGCTGTCCTGGCTTAGTTCCTTTTCTTGAGCCCCCAGGATCTTTAGCAATGGGAAGACATTCTCTCATCAGGTCCTGCACCAGTTTAGGCTGGGCCTCCTTAATGAGTGCCTCTACCTGCTGCAGTGTTTTTATGAGCAGCTCCCTCTCCTCACACTCCGCCTTAGCGGCCTTCACAACCTTGGCTAATTGCTGCTCCAGGTTTTCCACTCTCTGCTTCAGTAAGTCCCTGACTTTTAAGGCATGTACTTCCCGCTCTGCTAAGACTACCTGCTTTAGCTTCTCTGCTTCCCTGATCTCTCGAGCCTCCCGGGCCAGCTGGGTATTTGCCTCCAGCAGCTCCTGTATCTTTCCCCCCTGAACCTGCTTCTCTAACTGGAGTTGTTTCTTTTCTGCAACCAAGCCTGCCTCTCTAGCCTGGCCATCTTTTAGGCAACTCTCCAGGGACTGACTTTGTTTACTGCAGCAATCTCTTTCTGCTTCCAGGTCTTGTACCTGCGATCTTAACTCTGCATTCTCCTTTCCTTGTTCCCCTAGTTCTTCCCGCAGGGACTGACATTGTTCCTGTAGCTCCTCCTAATTTTTCAGGAAGATTTTTACTTTCTCCATCTCCTGCCCTACTATTGTATTCTCTTTCTCTATTTGGGCCCGGGTTTGGTTCCGCTCTTCCTGTAGCTGTCTAACCTCCTGTTCAGCCTCCAGACAGCCCTCCTGCCACTTCTCTCTGTCCGCCCATAGCTCCTCTATCTGTTCCTCCTGGCTACGTATTTCTTGTTGAAGGGCCGTTACTAGGGTTTTAGCCACTTCTAACTTTTGTTGGACCTCCCGCTGTTTCTTTATAGGGATTGTCCCACCCTCAGGAGACTGTACCAACCAGGCCACCATGTCCGCCTGCATCTCCTGCAGCTTTTTCTCCCTTTCCTGACCTTTTTGAATTTCTTGGGCCAGCAACCTTTCTATTTCCCGAGTCTTGTCTGCCTCCACCGCCATTAGGCACCTGATTTCTTTCGCCCCCCCTTCTTTCTTACTCGGCGACAGTTGCTGTTCTAGCGTCGCCACTTTAGCTTCGGCCCTCGTTCTCTGGGCCTCCGCCAGAGCCAGGTCGCGCTCCAGTAGGGCTATCCTTTCTTTCATTCCTTCCATTTTTAGTAGCTCAACGAAATTCTCCAGCCCCTGGCCGTCCCTCATTTCCTTGTGAGACATTATTTGCCATACCCTTATCTTCCTTGGGTCCAGGCCTCAGTCTTTCCTGCAGATTCCTGGCAATGGGTATCTTCCCTTTGCACCACCACTGAACTGTGGCACTCTTCCTTTGCTACAAACATCCGTCTATTTAGCCCTGGGTTCACTTTCCCCTCTACGGGACACGGGTTTCCGGCCCGCGCATGGCCGGTTGTTCCCGGCCAATGCACCACTTTGTCATGGGGCGGGCCCAAGGAGCGGCCGTGATCTCCCTAGCGCCTCCTGCCGTGCCAAGCTGGTGATTCAGCACCCTCTATCTCGCCCGCCACGTCTTGGTGTCATATAGTTTTATAATGGAGGCTGCCTTAAAATAGGCAAAAAATAGTAAAAATACTCAAATGATATTGTGGCATTAGTCCTATAGTCAGTACAGTTCATTGTATATAGTTTCATAGTTTCATCTTTTAATCAGATGTGTAAAGCAATAACTGGTCTTCTTAACCATCTTGATAGTGCCTCCAATACTTCACTGTCAGTCATTTCTACACCTAAGTTAATATTACTACACCTGGGTGAAGGTTTTTAACTAGAACTAAAATCAGTCTGCAGGGCTGTGAAATAGAAGGTAGACATTACCAGGAATGACTAACACAGACAGCAAAACAGCAGAAGAAGGGGCAGTTTGATTAGTGGAACATCAAGACCCATAAAAAACAAGGTCATTAACACTGGTGGAGTGGAGAGAGATTAGCAGGAATCAGGTAGATGACAATGAGCCATCAAGTCAATTAACTCCATCAGCCTGACTGAATACAAATGCTGTTACTCCTCCTAGGTGGTTGGTTTTAAAGTTTCTGTGAAGCAGGAATCAAAAGGGGAGTGCAACGGCACCCTCTCGATTTGCCCCTGCTTTTAGGTTTTTCAGGCATGCAGCTGTGCCTTCATGATGTGGGATGTTATTGTACATGCTGGTGACATCTATGATTGTAGGTATTCTCAGGGTGGTGGTCGAAGTTCTGGATTCTGTTGAGGGAGCCTGTGACAGATAAAGCCTTTGATCTCTGGTACCTAGTTCTGTTCAGTTTCATTCCTCTTTGGAATACCATGATGTTACAGAATTCGGAAAGATATGCTGCTCTGAGGTAACTGCACACTCAGAAAGAGGATGGTGAATGTAGCTGCAGGGTGTACAAGCTGTAGCCCATCCTTTGCCTCTCTCCCTGTGCCAGGGAAAACAGTGGCAGTCAGTAAGTTGACAGTGTGCCAAGACGCATAGTTAAAAAAAAATCATAATAACCAATGAACTTGCCATAGGGGCAAGATACAGGTAGGGTCATGTCTTGTGTGGATGATGCAGAACAGTAATGCTAAATTGTTATGGATTTAAATATGCAACAAGAGCAACAAGGATAAAATTGGGGTGTATGATACTAAAGGCTGAGACTCATTTAAACTGAGATGGAAGAAACACAGACTTATGTGACCACCTCCCCACAGCTGTTCACTTGGAAGGACATTGGGCTCCACATGGGCAAGGGGCATCCTCAACAGGAGAGGTGGTTAGTGATCAACAGGAAGGTCTATGACATCAGCCAATTCCATCGGCAGCACCCGGGGGGGTCCCGAGTCATCAGCCACTACGCGGGGCAGGATGCCACGGTAAGAGCAAATGGGTCTCAGCAGTGGACACCAGAGTTTTTAGCCAATAGGGAGAGCAGGAATCTATGCTGGGAGCAAGAAATTCAGGAAAGGTAGGATATGAGCCTTGGAAAGACAGGAGGATAGGGAAGACAGGCAGGGGCTTTATCAACCACTCAGTGGGATGTCATTTTGAAGCATAAGAGTGGATTCTGATTACCAGCCATCCTGAGGGAAGAGCTCAGAAAGCAGCTTTTCTATATAAAGCAAAGAAATGTCTACGTTTCTTTGTAGACAAGACAGCACAAGAGTTTGAGCTATGCTTAGAAAGACTTTACTCACCCCATATATAAAAAAAACAAGAAAAAGACCATATTTTCCCCTTATAAGTTGTCCCTACATACAAATCAAACTCATAATTTCATGTACAATTTTTTTTTAGAAAAAATTACCTTTTTTCCTGAATATAAGTCAATAGTTATGAACTGATTTTCCCCTTAAAAAGTTCCACAAGGGAAAGAAGCAACAAAGGGCAGGGCTCAAAGTTTAAATGCACATATTTGTAAAATACAAATATTCAAACTGGTACTTGCAGTGTTTTGTGCCTGCAGTAACAATAATGAGAGTATTTTGGCACAAAGTCAAGGCTGAAGGGGCCTGACTTATAGGTCAAGTCCAAAAAGAACTCAAGTGCAATTTTTGATATTATTTGGAAGGGGGGAAAGGTCTCATAACAATATACTATAGGTACAGATGATACTGAAATTTGTGCAAATATAGAATAAAAATGAAAAATAGAAGAGGCTGTATGCATTTAAATAAACATGCAGAAAAACATAATATGGTATCTTTTTAAGAAATGCAATGTTCCAAACCATAATGTAGAATACTGATGTGCAAGAACATAGAATTAGGATTGCAATCATAACCTAAACTCTGGTAACTACAATGATGAGAACCCTGGTTTTCTTAATGTCACTATTTTATGTGAACTGTGGATTAGAAGATAAATTATTCATTATATACAAAAAAGTCAAGAAATAAAAGTCAAGAAATACCGTTCCTATTAAATGTTAACCCTGCATATAAAAATCCCACAGGAGGATCAAGGAACCAAGGAAGAAAAGAAAGGTCTAAATGTGCTAAAAATACTAATATAAAAACCACACTAAAAAAGAAATCTGACTTGGTATTTTTATTGAATGAACAAAAATACTGCAATTACAAAGTCAAGACTGTAAGGGGCCCAATTATAGCTTGCCCCAATGTAAGGGGCAGATGTAATTTTTAAATTTCATCTGTAGGAAATAAAAACATAGAAGACCATCAAAACAATATAGTAGGTGGAGAGATACAGACACCAAAATTAGAGTAAGTATAAAAAAATGAAGAAAAACAGTAGAAGATATTCTTTGTGATAACATAAACATGCATAAAAGTGTAACATATCCTTGTAAAAAATGTGGGGTAGCAGATTGTAATATATAAATACTGATAAGCAAAGAGGTAAAATGATCGTTGCAAGCATAATTTAAACTCTTATATCTACTATCTCTTCACTGTTTAAGTAAGAAATGGAAACCTCTAATTTTAGCTATTTTATGTGATCATATTCTGTCCTGAAGACAAGTTGACTTATGTAGGAAGGAAGCAGTATTGGGGGTGACCCATCCAGCTTCACTCTATGCTGATACCCACCCCCAGAGCCATCACAGGAGCAAACAGGAAAGGAGATGACTGTAAGGTTGCCCACATTTATCATTAATATAGTGATGAGGTCTGAAGTGTGAGTGGCTGTTTGGAACAACATGCTGTGCACAGGCTTACTCAAACTCTGCCTGTCCTAGGACAGAGAAACAGGACCCATGACAATATTATAACAATGGCAAATACTTATGTTACCATTTCTACCTATCTTAAAGTCCTTTTCAAGATGGACAAATGTTATATTACTTCAGTTTTTCAGGTGAAAAATAGGATGGAACAGGGAGATTAACTCCCTCATATGGCAGTCTTTTGACTGCTGGCATAGTCATCTGAGTCCAGGTGAACCAGTTCAATCATCCACTGTGAACTTACCTGAAATTGTTTCCTGGTGAAACTGGATGGTCCTGTACTAACCTAGGTGTCTGACAGATGGAGAGAAATGCCTCTTGTGTGACAGAATATTGAAGAAAGTTTTGCTTTCTTTTATGTTTTTCTCTCCTCATTTGCTCCCCAACTCGAGCAACAGCAGACTGCATGGATCTTGCATACTTCATTCCAGCCCCAGCTGTGATTTCTTTCCATCCATCTGCTCTCTCTTTCTTCAATTTCTTTTTGTTTTCAGTCATAAAGAACAGATATGATTTCATCCCAATGGTTGTCACAAAATATGTAGTACACTGCCATCACATGGTTCTGTTACCTTAATTGTGAGTATTCAAGGAGAAACTTTGTTTCTTCCTGTACCAGCAAGTTTCAGACATAAGATTCCAACACAAAGAAGGCGAATGCTAACTTAGCATTAAAAAATTATTCACACATACCATGTTACTGTATACGTCATATATTTCTAGCTACAAAACACACTGCATTTCAGCTAAGCCGCAGTAATAAAATTAGGTACATTCTCATGCCCAGATCACGCTATTAAAGCACTTGAATTAGAGAAGTAAAAGTTAGGATGAGGGCAAACTGTCACGAAAATGTACCGTATATAAGAAACAGTGATGATTTATATTCATATGCTAGGGCCTAAAATTAGGTACATGCTCTTTCTTCCTATTTTCTTTCTTCTCTCTTTCGTTTTTGGATGCAGTGCCACACAGATGAGATGAGTGTGATAGTACCCATTGTTAGCTACAGAATTTGAAAAGTCCCTGAAGGGTGCATCTACACGAGATGTTTACTGTGGAGCTGACTAATTAGCTCTGCAGTAAATGTCTCAAAATCTACATGTGTAGCCCTATTATGGCACAAGCAACTAATAAACTCTGCAGCAGGGTAGTACTTGTAAATACAAATACTCCTGTGGAGTTTTTTTCGTGCACAGCAGCACATGTATAAACACTGACCCAGCTGCCTGGGGCATAATGGTGCTTCAGTGCAGGGGAGTCTGCCAGCTAGCCCCACACTGACACACCCTCATGCCCCAGCCAGCCCCTCTGCAGCACACTGAGCTGGATTAGAGCAGCCATGGGCTGGCAAGCTGACTCCCAGAGTGCCCTGCTAGCTGGGAATGCCCCGACTGGGCTACACATGTTGTGCATGAATAAACCCAGGAGCTGATTGCTCTGGAGTTCATTGCTCCCAGAAGGCCTGGGAGCAAAAAACGCCAGAGCAATAAGGTCCAGAGTTTATTCACGTACACTAATTGCATGTATAGATATGGCCAAAGTGTAGCTGGAC